>NC_143576.1:65976957-66129457 GCF_048544385.1 Mastigoproctus giganteus | reverse complement strand
TCCATGACCTTAGCAGTAGAAATGCCTAAAAATAAGTCAGAATCATTCTTCTGGTTTAGTATGCTAAGGTAATCAATTTCCAAAATGGAAGTGGAGGATTTCAAAATTGCTATCTAGAAAGATGAAAGATAATTTAAAAACTGATATCTTGATAAAATAAATTTGCACTTAACATTCATTAAGGTCATTCAATAGGTCATTTCTAGAAGTAATGACCTGAATACATTGGGGATATGAGGTGCACTGGTTTTTCAAATATTGGCATAATATTGAACATTTTTCAGTAATTTGCTAAAGTAAAGTAAATTAAAAAATTACTTTAATCAAGCTAAGAAGAGAGAAACATGAACACTTTCTGCACAAGTGAGAATAACTTACTTAAAATTATCAAACTGCTTGGCATGCTCAGGATTGCCGTTACCATAATTTTTTTAATCAGAAGTAAGTTCTTTCTCTTTAGTTCATCAATTTGTCTTCTTCAAAACTTTTGGATATTGAACTGGATTTGAGCATGAGTCAGTGTTACTTACTGGTGATCTCTTGTTGTACTTTTCAATTTGATAATCCTGAAACCTCTTCTTTAAAACAGACTTGTCTGTAGTTGTCCAATGCATGGTTCAAAATCTTTTTTGACATCAATGGCATGTATTATTTGAAATAGCTTAAATGTATCTTTTTTTTGGTGATTCTTTCTAGATAGCAGTAAATTTTCACCAAGTATTCATCCTTTTTCATAGAAAGTCATACAACCCACTTTTCAGCACAAAATTAATAAGGTGACCAGTGCAGCCTATTACCACCAACTGCTCAATTCCTCTTTTAATATCCCTGCTACTTGTTTTTAGGCCTATTATAACAGGTGAATTATCAACACTGAGTGCCAGACAGTTTTTCTGAAGGAATTCCACATTCTTTCAGGTTGTACAGAAGAAGAGGTCCAGTGTTGTACCCTATAAAGTCACATTCCAATGAACTGACATAAGGCATGGTGTGTCCAATAATGCATTGTTTTGTTCTTATGTTGTTGACTGGCATTGGCGTTTAGCATCCAGGGGACAAAAAAGGACAGACAGGATTGGAAGGGGGTGATTGGTTATGCTCTTAGATAAGAAGCACATAAAATTTAAGGCAGTGCATCCAGTGGACATTGGTGGCCGGTGCAATTTTGAGTCAGTTTAGTGTGGCATAAGTACTGGAAAAGCAAAAATGAGAGTATGAGTGTGTTACAGGACTAATGACACTGCTGAGTACAACATACTGCTGTACAGGAAACAGAGTGGGCCAGTAAACCAGAATGTCTTATAATGGGGATTTTAGCTTTCCAGATATTGACTGGAACTTGTGGGTTGATCACTCACACATTAGCAAGACTTTTGTGGTTTTAATCGATGACTTTTTTTGCAGCAGCATGTTAGAGAGGCAAAAAGAGATAGTAATACTCTTGATCTGCTTTTCAGAAGTGATTATTCATGCGTAAAAAATCTGCAGATAAAAGAACCACTAGGTGATGAACACAGTGTTTACTGATGTGGGATTTACTTACAGATATAACTACCATCACGGGTTAAGGGAAGGTTTTTCGTTTTCACAAAGGTGGCTATATAGGGATGTACAATAAGTATTTTGCATCTACATTCATACGCGAGAATTCTTCACAGAAGTGGATTTCACAAGTTTATCAAAATCTAACAAGCAGCTAAATGATTTTGTAATAACCGAGAGGAAAGTGGAAGAGAAATTAAAGTTAAACATAAGAAAGATACCCGGAATGGATGGGATCTATCCAATTATATTAAGAGAGGCAGTCGAGTAGGTAAGCAAACCCTCAGCCATAATTATGAGAGTGTCTTTGCAGACTAGAGATTTGCAAATATATCTCCAATTTTGTTCAATGTGCGAAATGTGTAAACCAGATGTAAAATATATGCAGTTTTACAAACACCAATACTGAGATTTGGTGTTTTTAGTGTCCTTAGTGAAAAATTCTAAAAACCCAAACCTCTGGGAGGAGTATATATGCTTTTGTTTGTTTGTTTGTTTGGTTTTATTGGCACATTAGCAACTAAGGCTATAATGCGCCAAAACTAGGTGATATTTAAAAATTTTTATTTCACTGACCTAATTATTAAGGTCACCAAGTCAAGATATAAAATAACAATGGTATAAAATGTAAAAAAGATAAATCAATAAAGAAATAACATCAACAAATAAATTTTAAATACAAGTAAAAACCTTTATTGATTTAAAATAGCTAAAAACAGCAGACACATTGTCATTGTCAGATAAAATCTGACTGAGTGTATACGGCTCAGTCAGATGATTAAAAGCGGTAAAATGGATATTGCTAAAATCTGGACAGTCAACTAAAATGTGTCTAATAGATAAAATTGTGCCACAGGACTCACACATAGGAGGGTCATCAGCCCTCAGCAAAAAAGAATGAGTCAAATGACTACGTCCTATGCGGGTCCGGGCAAGAACAACTTCCTCCTTACGATTCCTGCGCAGACTAGACTGCCACGGTTCAATTACAGGCTTTATACGATATAATTTATTCTATTCCATGAATCCTGCCATTGGGAATGTATCTTTTTATGTATTATTTGCCTGTAGTCTGTATAGGGGACTGACAGGCAGCGGTTATTATTGGGGATTGCTGATTTGGCTGTGGTGTCAGCCAAATCATTTCCCCTAATCCCAACGTGGCTAGGGATCCAGCAGGAGTATAAATGCCATTGCATATATATAGTACATGTGTGTGTGTGTGTGGTACCACACCACTGCACTAATATAGTTGATCATGATTTTCCAAACAGTCTCTACAAACTAAGGATAGCCTAGGGGAAGTTGCCACATATGAAAATAAATTAAAAACACAATGACCTTACTCTCATTATCAGGGGATCAAAGGTAGACAGTAATTATAGACCTGTTAGCTTACTCATGTATTCCAGGGAAAATAATAGTCAGTGGTTAAAGAAGTAATGCAAGACTATTTAGACTGGTGTGCAGTTATACTCCAGTCACAGCATAGTTTTTTTTAAGGGGAAATTTTGATTGACAAATTTGATTGGATACTATGATGCAGTCACAAATGAACAGGATGCAAAACAAATTTTGAATTCATAAACTTGGATTTCAAGAAAGCTGCTGATGCTGTTACAACACTGTTTTCTGTATTTATTAATGATACTGATGAAGGTATATCATGCTTAATTCTAAGTTTTCAAATAATACAAATGTTGGCAGGGTGGTTAATGACAGTAATGATGGCATGCTACTGCAACAAGATCTAGAAAAATTAGGCATATGGGACTCAAATTACTGCATATGGGTAGCAGTAATCCCAAAGAAACACAACAGGATATGTGGTACAATAACTAAGGGTAATGGAAAATGAAAAAGACCTGGGCTAACTGTGCAATCAGATATTAAGTTCTCTGAACAGTGCAGATACTCTGCCAGGACAACTCATGGCATTTTGTCAATGATATACAGGAATTTTGACAGCAGGTATAAGGAGGTGTTTATCCAATTATATAAGCGAATGGTCCACGTTTTGATTACCTCATACAGATCTGGCAGTCTCATTTTACAAATGATGTAGAGCTGCTGGAATGGATACAGAAGGCCAACGAGATTGGTGAGGGGAACAAAAGGGTGCTCTAAGCAAGAAAGCATTAGCAGAGGCATATGATGCAAGAAAGCAAACTTATACAGCATCAGAAGAAGGAAAAAAAAAAAAAAAATTCCAATTTGTACTGCACTCGTCTAACTGCACAGTATCAAAAGCTTTCCTGAAATCCAAGTACAGTAGAGGTCTGATTATCCAAGGTAATGTGGTCTGAGGGAACTTTGGATAATGAAAAACTTGGATAACAGGGAAGGTTTGGTAAATTATTATTAAATAAACTGGATTTGAATACATTAATGTGATGATGTACATTATACTAAGCACATTATATTATGACAAGAGAGATTAGAAGTCAGGGTAATCCCTAACAGAGATATGTGATCTTATCTAGAAATCCAAACATCATCATCAATAAGCATAGGAGCAGAAGAATCCCTTTTGTGAGATATAAGACATAATGAGTTTTAGAAGACTGAAATTAACTAAGTTATCTTTGCCCCACTGGAGAACAGTTTGTAAGGAATTGGTAGTGAATATTTGAGAAGTTGAAGATGTTTGTGCAGGGAAAGGTTTCTCAAACTAAAAGGTGGAGTGCAATGTGCTATTATCAGAAAAACTTTGCAAAGGATTTCCAGGCAATGAAAGGAAGTAATTAATATATTAGGAAAAGAGTGGGAGAAAGAACTGAATCTTGGGGAATATCAGCATTAACGGAAGAATTAGCCATCAGAGAACCATCTACCATCACCCACAGAGACCAGTCAGAGAGAAAATTGGATATTCAATTGAAAAAATAATTTGGCAATCCATAAGACGGGAGCTTGTTTAGAAGACCTTTATACCAACCACGATCAATAGCCTTAAAAATGTCAAGAACAAATACTTGAGTTTCCCCAAACTTTTTCATTGAATTTGTCCATAAATTGATAACATAAGTCAGTATATTACAAGTGGAATGAATATCATGGAATTCATATTCATTCCACTTGTAATCATTAATCAGATGGAAGACTTCAAGATAGTGTAGGGTCTAGTGGTTAATGGAGTTCTCCAATACACTCCAATGAATATATAAAAGTGCAGTGGGATGATATTTGAATAGAAGGGATCTGTAACTTTTTTTACGAATTGGCTGGATATATGCAAATTTCCAAGTAGAAGGAAAAATGCCAATAGAATAAGCAAGTGAATTGTTCTGACATTCTTTTGATGGAAGATCACTAGAGCACTGAGTGTGATGTACTGGGAATGACAAGATATGGTTTAACAAGATCATCAATAAAACAGAAGAAGTAGGATGTCAGTAAGTCAGCTTTATCTTTAGCTGAGGAGGCAACAGAACCATCAGGTTTTAAGAGAGGTGGGATTATAGATGGAAAAAAGTTGTGGCCAATAGCATTGTCAAGAGAAGACCAAAATATTCAACTATCATTTGAACAAGAAACAAAAATGAAGCAAGTTTTGTACTCAGCCTGTTCAAAAGGAGGCAGCAAAGGAAGTAAGCAAACGCTCAGTCATAATTATGAGAGCTTCCTTGGCCTCAGGGGAGGACCCCATGGACTGGAGATATGAAATGTGATCCAAATTCACAAAGGAGGATCAAAGGGTGACACAAGTAATTACAAACATGTTAGTTTAACTTCTTTTCTGGGGAAATTAATGGAGGCACTGGTTAAAGAACCACTACAGAATCATCTAGACAAGGCAGCAGTTATAGTTCAGACACAGCATGGGTTTGTTAAGGAGAACTCTTCCCTGACCAATTTGATTGGATACTACAATGAGGTCACAAAGGAACTGGATGCAAAAAATAATTTTGATATCATATACTTGGAATTCAGGATAGCTTTTGATACTGTTGCACAAGAAAAACTACTGTGCAAGGTGGAGCAGTATGGCATTAAGGGCAAGTTGCTGCTATCGATAAAGGGATGGTTGAGTGGGAGAAGACAGAGAGTGGTAACCAATGGACACTGCTTTTTGTGGACTGATGTTACTAGTAAGTTTATATGGAAGTTTTGTCACTCTAAGTTTTTCAAATTACAGTGTCTGGAGACTAGGCACCTGTGAGGTGATCTGATTGAGGTGAATAAAGCTTTAAATGGTTTGAGCATGCTCAATGCTGATAGGATTCTTCCTCTTTCTCAGAATAATTGCCTGAGAAGGCATAAATTCAAATTGAGGAAAGACAGTTGTAGGATAGATGTGTAGAAGTTTGCTTTTAGCCAGTGGGTGTTTGATTGATTGCTGGAACAAACTTCCATCTGTCGTAGAAGTTGATAGCTTAAATAGATTCAAAGCAGAACTAGACAAACATGTGGAGCGAGTAGATGGGTAAATCAGAAGTTTTTTTTTTTTGGCTGATGCTATATAAGCTTGCTTTCTTGCATCATGTGCCTTTACTAATGCTAACACTAGTGGTGTCCCCCAAGGGTCCATGTTCGGGCCCATTGTTGTTTTCTGTATTTATCAATGATTTTGATGAAGTTATATAAGATGTAATGTCTAAGTTTGCAGACAATACAAAGGTTGGCAGGGTTGTCGATGACAGTATGCTACTGCAACAGGATCTAGAAAAGTTGGGCAGATGGGCTGAGAAGTGGCAACTGAAGTTTAACATTGACAAATGTAAAGTACAGCTTATGGGTAGCAGTGACCCCAGATTAACATATCAACTGTGTGGTACTACACTTAGAGTGGTAGAGAACGAAAAATAGCTGGGGATAATTGTGCAGTCAGATATGAAGTTTTCTGAACAGTGCAGACAGTCTGCAAGAGTAGCTCATGGTTTCTTGTCAGTGATATTCAGGAATTTTTCTAGCAGGGATAAGGAAGTAATTATCCCCTTGTGTAAGGCAATGGTCAGGCCATACCTTAAGTATTGTATACAGGTCTGGAGGCCTCATTTTAGAATGGATGTAGAGCTGCTTTAATGAG
The DNA here is from genome assembly GCF_048544385.1 of Mastigoproctus giganteus. NCBI lineage: Eukaryota > Metazoa > Arthropoda > Arachnida > Uropygi > Thelyphonidae > Mastigoproctus > Mastigoproctus giganteus. Next base: position 66,122,886 of record NC_143576.1, on the reverse strand, counting down.
TATAGAGAAGGGCAACAATATTGGTGAATGTAACAAAGGGTTGCTCTTACAAAGAAAGAGCTTAAGTTGTGCAAATTGCAGTGTCTGGAGACCAGGCACTTGCGAGGTGATCTGATTCAGATATATAAGGCCTTGAATGGTTTGAGCAAGCTCAATGCTGATGGGATTCTTTCTCTTGCCCAGATTAGTCACCTGAGGGGGCATGAACTCAAACTGAGGAAAGACAGTTGTAGAATAGATGTGTGGAAGTTTCCTTTCATCTGTTGTTGTAGAAGACTACAATGAAACTGTCGTAGAAGTTGATGACCCCATGTTGTTGAAACTATGCCTGACCAAGTATTCCTATGCATACCGGCTAAAGTGACAGACCATTTCCAATATTGTCTTGAGCTTCTTTGGTTGACAGGATCCTCAAACATTTGAAGCGACTGGATGGGTGAAATGAGAAGGTTTTTTTTTTTTTTTTTTTGGCTAATGCTTTATAAGCTTGCTTTCTGGCATCATATTAATTGTTGTCTCTACTAATGCTAAAACCAACATGTCTGGTTCAGTAGACTCTAGTGGCTGGCTTGAGAACACCAGTTTAAAATCTTGCCATGATGTCCATCATAACCTCAAAAGACATCAGTCATACTTGTTGCAGAATGACCAAGACTTCACTGAAATTTGGTCAGCTTGACTCACAAGTGTCACCTGAATATCAGTTCATCAGTGTTTTGGACAACTGGATAGCAAGCTCTGGCTTGTCATACCTAAGAGAATGTCTATGACAAGATTAAGAGGCCAATGCCTTGAATGTCAGGGACATGCAGAGTTGAATATTCATAGTGAAGTATGAGTTGCCATTCAGATCTACTGATTCTAACTTTTATTGAATGATAAATGTTGTTTTAGATGGCAGACAGTTTTTCATTTTTTCAGTACATAATTCGTAAGTAGTCAGATGCAACAAATGGAGATGTTTACTATCACTCTGACATTCTAACTACTCCATCATCTCATTAATGTTTCCAAGCATTTTGTTAATTTCTGGTGCTTTTTTCTTACAAGAGTCATCCAAATTATCTCCCAAGTCACTTATTACACCACTGGCCTTCTGTTTGTCTATTATCTTCTCACTGTTCACAGAAGCTGCAATTTCTTCCACACTTGAGTAATGTGCAACTAGAGCTTTTGCATTTACCTCAATCCAATTAGACAGGTCATTTGCTCCAAGACTTCTACCAAGTACAATGTGAGTAGCCTTTGCTTTTTTTTTTTACTGAAAATTCTGCAAGTTCAAGGTTTTATTATTAGTGATATCATCTTTTCCAATACATTTTTCCAGCAGTTTTCAATTGCTGTTGAGCTTACTTTCTCCCATGCTAATACAATATTGTACACAATGTCCTTTCAGTGTTAATGTTTTCAGTAATTGTAGAAATTAAATTTTGGAATTTACAACACCAGCAAGTAACTAAACACAACAGTAGGCTTTGAAGGACTCGAATAATGTTCTAATCCATAGGCAGAATTAAAGCAGTTGTGTTCCTTGGAAAAAAACACAGAACTGTGATCTTGCCATCTTTGAATTTCAGGACAAATCACTTTCACACTATGAAGCAAAAATATCACATGTTACTCAAGCATTGAAGCTATTTTTTATAAATCACAGGTAGAAATTTCATCCTGACATGCTTTTAAAATACAAGGGACTTTGGTTTTTAATGATGCACAATGTCTTTACCTTGAGATTTCCTGTCTTGTTTGCACTTGGTAATTCTCTGTTTGTTAGCTTTCATGTCCCCATTGTTGGGTGCCTTTTTAATATTCAGTGAATTATTGGGGAGTATATAGTACAGCACTGTTTCATCACAATTGAATAACTGTTCATCTCTGAATTCACCATCTTAAATCCACATTATGCACAAAGTTCGGTAAATGTTTCTACTTCTGTAATATTACCAGATGCAGATTAAACTACAACCAAAGTCACCCTTCAGACGCTTTAAATGTGTCATCATCTCCACCAAATAACTTATGAACTTTAAGTGCCTGCGATTTCAATATTACCTCATTTATCGGTACTCCACTATGCTTTTGTAAAAAGCAATTGTATAAGCACTGGTTCACATCCCTATTTTGTATTCTATGGAGTCTATGAATGACTGCAATTTTTCTTCCTCTTTTATCCAACTGCATATTATTCCTTTTGAAATTCTTGCATAACGTGCTGCATTTTGGTTTGCCAGTCTTAACTCTTATGATGGCCATTTACTGTGTATTTATTTCTGATGCCGTACCACTTTTGAGAAAACTACTTAAAATCAATCTGTGTGGCCTATCATTAGTGTTCAAGTGAAGTGACATGATTTCTCCAAAATATCACTTGTCAGCTCATGTATATTTTTTTCTGGGTTACTCCTTGGCAGTTTTTCTATCTAGGTATAATATCTAGCAGAAACAAGATGTCATGTGCTGCTGTTTACAAAATTTTACTTTGTAACTGAATGTAACTCACTTGACAAATGGTAGTAGTATCCAATCCAGAGGTAGTTTGTAATCGGCAGTCCACTGATATACTCTTTTATTACACCATCAGCTGAGGGGAAAAACTGGGTGTCTACAGTAATTAGTCTTTGATGAGACCTGTTGTTTACAAAAATTACTCTGCAACTGAATATATCAAAGTGAATATAATAGCTAATTTTCCTCCTGGAAATATGGTACTAGGATGTACAGTAGATATGAGTACACACAGTATTCACTTTTTCCAGTTTCCAATATGAAATTGCTAGTTCTTTGAAGACACTTTTTTTCATAATTTGTCCTAGGGGATATGATCATACCTTTTTTTTTTTTTTTTTTTTTTTTATGTAAACCCCAAATACGAGAGGTATTAGAACCTATAGTACTTAGTACCGTGCTTGGGTTGGAGATTGAGAAGACGAAAGAAGATATTTGTTGACATTGGCCTTGAAGTTCTGTAGACTGTAATTTTCAGGAAATAGGTTGTTCCAGAAAACGGCAGTTGAATGTATAAACGAGAAAGATGAAAAGTTGGTTCTGTGAGTTTGAAGTTGGACGGTAAATGGATGTTGGCAGGTGGTGGCATGTGTTCGGATTGTTTTGAAAGAGAGAGCGGGAATTATAGAAGACAATTCAGAAGAACAGTGCCCATGGAAGTATCTGTAGAAGAGGCATGCAGCAGAAACAGTACGTCTATGAGACAGAGAGTGGAGAGACTCACTTAGAGATGAATCATTAATTAACCTAACTGCCCTCTTCTGAATGGAATCAAGAAGCCTGAGAGAGGTTTTGGTGGCACCACCCCAGATGTGGGAACAATATTCCATGGCAGGGCGGATTTGCGATTTAGACAGAGTGAGCAGCTGTTTGGAAGAAAAGTAACGCTGAGAGTGAAAGAGAAAACCAAGTTTTTTTAGCTGCAGAGGAAGAAATATTTGTAATGTGCTTGTGCCAAGAGAGAATAGAAGTCAGGGTAATCCCCAAAGGAGATATATCATTTTGCCTAGAAATCGGAGTGTCACTAAAGATAAGCATAGGAGCAGAAGAATCCTTTTTGCGAGATATAAGACAAGACTGAGTTTTAGAAGGATTGAAATCAAATAAGTTGTCTTTGCCCCACTGGAGAATTACCCGAAGATCGGCATTTAAGGAATTTGTAACAGATTTTCGAGAAGTTGAAGCTGATTGAGCAGGACAAGGTTTCTCAAAATGGAAAGTGGAAAGCAATGTGCTATCATCGGCAAAACTATGGATAGGATTTCCAGTCAATGGAAGAAGGTCATTAATGTACAAGAGGAAAAGAGTGGGAGAAAGAACTCAACCTTGGGGGATACCGGTATTAGTGGAGAAGTTAGAAGACAGAGAGCCATCTACCATCGCCCTCAATGAGCGTTCAGAGAGAAAACTGGATAACTAATTACTAAAAACAGTTGGCAAACCATAAGATGGAAGCTTGTTTAGAAGACCTTTATGCCAAACACGATCGAAAGCCTTTGAGATGTCAAGAGCAACTACCTGTGTTTCACCGAACTTTTCCATTGAATTAGTCCATAAATGGGTAACATAACCCAGAATATCACCAGTGGATCGACACTGATGGAATCCATACTGGCGATCGTTGATCAGACGTAAGGTTTCTAGGTAGTTTAAGAGTTGGCAGTTAATTGATTTCTCCATTACTTTAGAAAGAGTAGAAGTAATTGCAATGGGACGATAATTGGATGGGAGGGATTTGGCACCCTTTTTAGGAACTGGCTGGATATGAGCAAATTTTCAAGCAGAAGGAATAACACCTTTGGAATAAGAAAGTGAAAATAGGCGGCAGAGAATAGGAGTAAGTTCAAGAGCACAGGTTTTGAGAACAAGTGAAGAAATACCATCGGGACCTGGAGCTTTCTTAGCATCACGATTCGTCAAATTCCTTCTGACATCCTTTTGAAGGAAGCCCACAGGAGGCATTGAATGCAGCGTGTTGGGAATGGTGGGAGGTGTTTTTACCAAGATCATTAATACGTGAGTTGGAAGAAAAATGGGATGCTAGCAGGTCAGCTTTATCCTTGGCTGAAGTTACAACAGAACCATCTGGTTTGGACAGAGGTGGGAGCAGAGATGGGCAAAAGTTGCTGCCAATAGCTTTGGCAAGAGACCAGAATGCTCGGCTACCATTAGGGTTAGAAGCAAGTTTTCTATTCTTAGCCTGTTCAAACTCTAGTTTAGACTGATTAATAACTGCTTTACAATTGTTGCGAGCTTTGGTGTAGGCAGAAAATGAAACTGGAGAATTAGAAACAAGCCAATTACGATATGCAACATTCTTCTCTTGAACAGCCTTAGCACATTTATTGGAAAACCAAGGTTTATTTAAAGAACGAGATTTTAAAGTGGAGTTTGGGATAAAGGATTCCATTCCTGCAAGAATAATTTCACTGACCTGCAATATATCTGAAAACATGGTATGAAGAAGCATAGTATATGGAGGGTGCACTGTAATATCTTTTAGGTAGCTTCAAATTTTTGACCTCCTTACCGATTAAAATTGTTAATATGACAAAGTTAAGAGTCTATCCTGCTTTTAGTACAGGATAGACTTTCAATGCAACAGTAGTTACGTTAGTGTCGGGTAGATTATTTCTCTCTCTTTTTTTTGCATCAAGGTAACAATGATCATGAGGCATTGGTGTGTTGATTCAGTAATTCACATCTATTCTGTGTCTGTTTGCTTGCTGGATGAAAACCTGGGCTTCTTTCTGGGATCAAGAACTGTACAAATTTCTACCAAAACCAATGAACTTAGCAAGTGGTAATAATGCCCATAAAAGGACTCCTGTCTAGGTGAGACTCAAATTGAAGTGTTTTCCATTTGGTATAGAAGGACAATAACCGTAATCACTGTGGTAACTGCAACAGTTGTTGGTGTCAGAGATGAAGTTTCAAACTAAAACAAATAAAGGGTTCATTAACTGCTATATTTCAAAGAATATAAATGTCATGCTACACTGGTGTTCAAAGAAAGTGCATCACCTAGGAATTTCACATTTCTAACCGTTTTTTGCGATGGTAGGTTACATTAATGACCAGCATCACAAATAGAAATATAAACAAAAGATATTTATTAATAGTTAAGGCAAAGCTAAGTAATATTTGACAGGTGCTTTCAAAATATTCCAAAATGAGCATTTACAACCGTAATACAACAGTTTTGGTTAATGCGACATTTCTGGTAACATTTCAGTTAAGGCTGAAATGTTACCAGAAACAAAATGAAAAGTTCACCAGGTTCACTAATATTTAGTTGAACTGCCCTGATGACAGCAGCACACTGTCGAGGCATTGACAAGATCAATTTCTGAAGATAATCAACTGATAGTTCAAGGTTGCAAACACGAATTATGGCTTACTGAAGTTCACGAATAGTCTGTTTTTTTCTGGCAACTGCAGATTCCACACGATGCCAACAGTTCTCTATAGGATTCAGATCTGCGCTGTTTCCTAGCCAGCTAAGAGTTGTAATGGACCATTGTTCCAACCATTTTTTCACCTGTAACAAATGTAAACACATTACTGTCGAACCTCTAATGCAGAAATGAAGCTAAAGTAACTACAGAAGTGCATACGTACACTTTTCACCAGATGACAAGCAGCAGAGTCGTCCTGAAAGATGCAGTTACTTGGAAGGTTGAAATGGTCTCTAATGGTTGGCAGCAGTTTGCCTTCCAATATAGCCAGGTATCCATTCTCATTTACGGAACCTTTTATAAACCTACTGGTGACCTATAACCAGGTGACCTACTCCACAATACAAAATGCACCCCCATATCATTTGGCTGGTAGGGAATTTCACTGTAGACACCATATAGTCTGGATGGTATTCTTCACCACGTCTATGGCGAATTGTTTGTCTTCCATCAGAGCCATGCAGGTTGAATTTTCTTCTCATCCGAGAAAATAACTGACTTCCACTGCTCGGGGGTTCATTTCATGTGCTCTTACACCAGATTAATCGGGCCTTTTTCATTTTTGTGTGAGGAGGCGGCTTCTTCTTAGGACGACGGGCTAAAAGCCCATTTTTGAAGAGGCATCTTCTGACTGTTACTGCACTTCCTACCACTCCTGTATATTCTTCCCATTCTCTTTTCAGCTCAGACAAAGAAGCTGTAAGGTTTTTAAAGCACAAGCGCTTCAAAACGCAGTCCTGTTTTGTCACAGAGACTCGTTTGCATCAGGGTTTCCCTTTTTCCTATCAGCATAACCAGTATTCTTGAGTGTGGAAAGAAATCTACTCACTGTCGACTGATTACAAGACACTCTATAAGCAGTATGATGGGAAGAACATCCTTTCTCACGTAATGCAGCAATAGCACTCTTTCTTCGTGGCATCAATTGCAAGTAACTTGTCATCCTGACACAAGCAAGGAATGACTGCAGTCTTGTAGAGCATGGTTATATAGCTGAAAGTAACAGCTGATGCAATATTACATCATCACCTACACATGTCAATCTTATCTGATGCAATCTGTAAGAAATATTGTTATATTCCCCAGGGGCTCACACCTGGCGAGTATGGGCTTGGCACACCCAGGGTCTTGAGCTGGACACCATCATTCTTCTCTTCCTTGGTGATTCCTTTGTACTTCTTTCTCTCTCTCTCAGGAATTTTTTTTTTTGTTGGTGCAGCATAAGCCTCAGGCTTCCTTGCACCATATGGCTAATAATAATAATACTTATGTTATTTGGACGACAATTACAACTTTAAGGGGTGATTGCTCTTCCTTTGAAAACCAGTGTACTTTAAATATTAAGGAATCATGTAAAATTAATCTACTATTAAAAAATGAAACACACATGTTTATTTTACAAAAATTGAGGAAAGAAATAAGTATTTTTGTTTTTTTAATTGATTTTGCCAATGTCAAGAAATTATAAACAATGACTGCATTGGAGAATGATTATGTTTGGGGTTTCTTTGCATAATACTGCTTGGCAAAAACAGAAAAACATTTCTTTTTCACTCCATGTGAGGGTAATTTTTGTAGATTTGGTATTGCTGAATTCAAAAATAGCAACCATATTGACTTAACACCCAATTTTAAGGGAGAAGTGATTAAAGTCGAAAACTAAGTTTCGAGTAAAAAAAGATTTCATATATTTTAAGAAAATGTTACATACAGTAACATTTTCTGAAAATATACTAAATAATGAACAATGGGTCTATTAACCATATTCTATTTACAAAAATGTTTATCTGATAACAAAACACTTATTTTGTCATTTTTTACATTTTATAATTGTCCACTGGTGTCTAATGTACAAAATTCCAACAGTAGTCTGCCAAAGATATTTGGACTCCATTTTCCCTGGTATCTTTTTTCGTTTGAGAAATAGCTTGGTGAAACTTTTCACCTTGTTCATCAGAGACTGCTCCCAAGTTTTCAGGAAAAAAGTCTATGTGAGAATGTAGGAAATGAAGATTTAATGACATGTTGTATCCCAACTCTCTGTATGCTAAAATTAGCTCATCCACAATTTCACTGTAATTTTGTGATTTTGTATTGTCTAAATGTTCTGGCGATGTTTTTGAATGCCTTCCAGGCTCTCATTTCTCTAAGATTAATTTTTTAGTGAATTCCTCATCTTGAAACAGTTTGATTTGAGGACTCACAAAAATTCCCTCTTTTATACTGGCATCACTGATTCGAGGAAACTTTTTCCTCAAACAGGAAAATCCTTTTCTTTTTTTATCTATCGCTTTCACAAATATTTTTATGAAACCTAGCTTGATGTGCAAGGGAGGTAAATAGATTTTTGACTTATCCACCAAAGTAGGATGTGCTACATTTTTCTGGCATGGTGTTGTTACTCAATGGTCTGGCCAATTTTTTACCCTGTAGTGGCAATCCTTTGCTTGGCTGCCCTATTCACAAGAAAAATAGCGATATTCTGAGTATCCACCTTGTAATCCAGTCAGAAAAGCTACAACTTTTAGCTTAGCACAAATATTTCATTTGCTTTCTTGATAGCATATTTTTTGCAAAAGAAACTGTAGATTCTTGTACGTTTCCTGTATGCGAACTGCATAGGCCAATTGCATAGATGGATACTTATTTCCATTATGGAGTAAAACTGCTTTCAACAGATAGAATCTTGTTCCAACAATCAACATTACTCATGTGTAGTCTCAGCAAGAGGAAGAATGTCATCAATATTTAGCTTGCTCAATCCATTCAAGGCCTTAAAAACTGCAATGAGATCTCTCCACATGTGCCTCGTCTCCAGACGCAGCAATTTGAAGAACCAAAGCCTTTCTTGGTAAGAGTGCCTTTTTGTTCTGTTCACCAATTTGGTTGCCCTTCTCTGACCTGTTCCAGCAGACCTACATCCTTCCTGAAGTGAGGTCTTCAGACCTGTATAAGATGTGGCCTAACCATGGCCTTGTACAAAGGGATAATCACTTCCTTATCCCTGCTAGCAAATTTTCTGTATATCATTGATTTCTCCATTGATGTACTGCATGTATTCAACCTGTTTACTCAGTGCTTTCCTGAGAGTCTTCATTCAGCCCAGACAATGTAGTGATGAAAGATGCATTTTCTTTGGATCAAAACAAACTGAGGTTAAAAATATTTTTTTCACCTGGGCCAAGATCTTGCCATAGGAGCCAGTCCTTTACTATACAGCAAATGTGGCTAAACTGGAGCTCGCAAGCTGTGTGTGTGTGTGTGTGTGTCTTTGACACTTCAGCTGTGGCTCTCAGAGAAATATGGACTGGGAAAATTCATGAGTAGTTACTAAATATCTAATGATTTTAATACTAGTTGGTATACCGGTAATATTATTGAAATTCATGCAAACTTTTTTTTTCTAACTCTTTATTTATAAGAAATAAATAGGCTATTGGCTGGTTGGGTATTGCCATATGAAAATACCAAAAATCCCTGGAAACAACTGGGGCCTCTATTCATGTGATGTTTCACTATTGAGGAAGGTATGGTTTTGTGTAATGCTCTTTTGTAGTGTTTCTCAGCTGGCTCTGCAAGTACTCATAACTTGGAATTTCATGCTGAGGAATAAATTTTTACATAATCTATTTACATATATTATTATTAGCCATATGGTGCAAGGAAGCCTGAGGCTTATGCTGCACCAGCCAAAAAAAATTTCCCAAGTTACCCTGAGCTAGACCGAGAGTCAGAAGTAGAAGGGAATCACCAAGAAAGAGAAGAATGACGATATCCAGCTGAGGACCCTGGGTGTGCTATTAGTTAATTTTCTGCATCAGTTTTACACTAATATATATACAGTTAGTTGCGCACACACACACACACACACACGCACACACACCCCGACTGACCGACCATATTTGTCCTTGTGCTTCGCCTAAATTAGCTTGTGGTACTCCATGGTCTATTAAAGCTAATTCAGGTGAGCACAAGTTCAAATATGCACTGTATGTGTGTTACATTTTATTTGTGCGCCGGTGTCTAATTTGGACACTGATGCACAAATTTAATTAGTATTCAGAGATTTTATTGATAAAATGAAAGTTATTTCAGTTGTTTGCAGTGACATTATAATGACAATTTGTCGCATTAATTAATAAAAGGTCGTCATACGAGATGGCTAAATTTTGGGTTGTGGTCCCTAATACTGTCACCTCTTATCAAGGTTCAGGCATTAGTTGAAGGAAAATCTAGTGAGCACAGATGAAATAATCTTAGAGCAGAATTCCTTAATGCAACTTCACTGCATTCTGAATTTTAAAGGGATGATTATTCATTCAGGTGCTAAGAGTAGATCATAAAATAAAGAGCAGTGGGTTCAACCCTATGGATTAGGAACAAAAAGTAAATAGCACTGATTTTTCAGCAGTGATAATTTTGATAAGCCCAGACAGGAAGCACAGTTAAGGAGATGTGTAATAAACCTGCTATAGATAAAAATAGGACTGGAAATATGAATCAAGTAAGAAATTTTATTTCAATTAGAGTAAAAGACTTGGTTCAATTACAATAAAAGCACCAGTTTAAGATTGTTGAGAGAGATTAACTGCTGTTAATAACAGAATTGTAGATATAAGGAATCTTTACATATCACAGGTTGTGCATAAGTTATAAAATAAACTGAGAAGAAATGGAATAAAACCAAATAGATTTTGAGACAGTGAAAAAGCATTTAGTAGTTCAAAATAGACTGGATCATAAACAAGAAATTAACACTCAAACACAGGAGGGCATGTATCACAGTGTGGAGGGAGGATGCTCCCAGAGCTTTGCATTCATTGAAGTGTTTTGAAAGTAAGCAAAGCAAAGAAAAGCTGTGGTAACTGACAAAAAGTTGGATAATTTGTAGATAGATAACTGGTAACATAAGGTTAACATTACTGGTGAAACTGTACCCAGGTTTTCACTTGTGGCAAACGTAGAACAACATCAGGATGTAAAGAGGATGTGCAAAGTTCTGCTAATGCTGGTTCATAGTTTAGTTATATTGGACACAAGGAAAAAATATGCAGTATAACTTTAAAGTACCATATATGATTCCCATGCAAAGTATATTCTGCTAAATAAAAATAGACAAGAATTGTTTGAATATTATTTTTCTTGCAGTTAAAAAATTATTTATGCAGTAGTTACTTTTTGATATATATATATAATTTTATATGATCACTCCATATATATACGTATATATAAGTGTGTAAATAAAAATAGTTGTTGTTGTTGTTATTTGGTTTTTAGGAGCATTAGCAACTAAGGCCATATTGCTCCGGGATATGCGGTGGTCATTCCCTGACCTTCCCGCATCCCCCGTATTTGGTGGTGACGGGCTCGAACCCCGGTCTAATCAAGAAGTGTGTGCTGCGCACTGCTGCTCCTTCCCACCTGGCTACGGAGGCGCCTAATAAAAATAGTAGAGATAAGACAAGTAAGTTAGTAAATAAGTTAGATACGAGAAGTAAGTTAGTAAGTAAGTTAGATAAGAGAAGTAAGTTAGTAAGTAAGTTAGATAAGAGAAGTAAGTTAGTAAGTAAGTTAGATAAGAGAAGTAAGTTAGTAAGTAAGTTAGATAAGAGAAGTAAGTTAGTAAGTAAGTTAGATAAGAGAAGTAAGTCCTTAAGGTTGTCGTAGACATTCTCTCAGATATGTCAGACAAGCTGTACATGCTACCTGGGAGTCTAACCCGCTGATGGAACTGATATTCGGGTGACACTCAAGCCAAGTGGACCCAATTTCGGCGACGTCTGTACAGTATGTGACAGCCAAATCCTATGCTTGCACCTTCACGATGGTGGGACTGTTAGTAATCCTGGGTATAACCCCCATGAGCAAGTACGCTGTGGGTGACCACCCAGGTGTGACAACGCAAGCAGGGGTCGAGGTGCGGAGCCCACACCATATGGAACAATGCCGCCCCTCCGTGTTACCAGGCAATACTAGGTGGTAGATGACTCTCATCAACTGGTGCAAAACCACCACTTCGCTTATTGGAGGCTTGAAGTGGTGGACCCCATGTTTAGCCTACAGAGCTAAGTTCTGATTAACCCTTCCCAATCTTCCATCATGCAGTATGACTGATGTTTTTAGAGGTTATGATAGACATCATTGCGAGATCCAAACTTCCTTACATTTCATGGATACAGCTCTAAAATGGTGTTTGCAGGCCGGCCACTAGTTAGTACCAGATCGAACCTAATAATAACTTTCTGGGAGGCTTCTGGATCAGCTAGTGTATAATCTTGCAACTCTACTCTGCCATATAGTGACTAGGAGTCTGAATAGTGTATATGTGGGGGGCATTGCCGAGGCCATGTTATGTCAACAGAGCAATATGGCTTTAGTTGCTAATGCTCCTAAAAACCAAATAACAACAATGTCAAGGACCTGGGTATATTCTTACCATGTGTACGCCATATCCAACAATTTCATTACTTCATACAGCATTTAGCTCCCCCCACTTTTTCTCCTATTGAATACACGAATTGTCAAACTGATAGAGCAAGCTTATCGGGGAAAAGATCCAAACCTCCCAAACACATCCTAGTTCATTTTCCAAATATATGTGGTCTCAGTTCTAATCTCAATGATGTTCATTTCCACTTACAGTCTGCCAAACTCCATGTACTTTTTCTGATAGAATCTCAGTTATCAGTTGATTCAACCACTGCTCATCTCAGTTCCCAAATTATTTGCTGAATGATTCCTTTTGGCTCAAAGGTGGTACTTGTGCATATGTCCGTACCGACATTCCCTATCAGAGACTTGGTAATTTGGAATCTCCTATTTTCGATATTCTCTGGCTTAAAATTTCTCTACCTCATTCTCTCAAATTCATTTGTTGTCTCTACTGTTCTCCCAACTCTGCTAATCATTTGAAGCTCTTTGACTTCCTCTCTTTGCAACTTGACTTTCTCCAGTCCAACTTTCCTAACAGTGAGATAATTTTCTTTGGTGATTTTAATGTTCACAACTCCAAGTGGCTTCTGTTTTCTAGTCACACTGACCTAGCTGGTTGAGATGCTGAGGCTTTTTAAATTACTAATGACCTCGCACAGATTGTTCATTTACCTAAGAATACCAGACAATCCTAACCATACAGCCAACATATCACTGATCTTTTTCTCAGAAACAACTCTTCTAAGTACACAGTCGAGGTGAATGGTCCTTTAGACACCTGAGATCACAACTTGGTGATTGTCTCTTCTCAATGGAGCCTTTATATCATGGCTAATCCCAACCTCGTGTTGTTTGGCATTATAAGAATGCAAAATGGGATGACTTGCGAGATTTCTCTTCTTCTTTTCTTCGGTCAGATTACTGTTTCAAAACTTCTGATATCACCGTTTGCTCAGATTGTGTCAGTGAAATTATTCTTGTAGGTTCCACACTCCACTTTAAAATCTAGTCTTTTATTTGGTTTTCCAATAAATGTTCAAGAGAAGAATGTTGCATATCGTAACTGGCTTGTTTCCAATTCTTAAGTTTTATTTTCTACACCAGAGCTCGCATTGATTGTAAAGCAGCTATTAATCAGTACAAACCAGACTTTGAACAGGCTAGAAGTAGAAAACTTGCTTCTAACCCTAATGGTAGCCGAGCATTCTGGTCTCTTGCCAAAACTATTGGCCGCAACTTTGCCCATCTCTGCTCCCACCTCTGACAAAGCCAGATGGTTCTATTGTCACTTCAGCCAAGGATAAATCTGATCTTCTAGCATCCCATTTTTCTTCCAATTCATGTGTTAATGATCTTGGTAAAACACCTCCAACCATTCCGAACACACTCCATTCAATGCCTCCTGTGGTGTTCTGTCAAAAGAATGTCAGGAAGATTTTGACGAATCTCGATGCTAAGAAAGCTCCAGGTCCTGATGGTATTTCTCCCCTTGTTCTGAAAACCTATGCTCCTGTTCTTTGCCACCTTTTTTTCACTTTCTTATTCCAAATGTGTTTTTCCTTCTGCTTGGAAATTTGCTCATATCTAGCCAGTCACTAAAAAGGCTGAAAAATCCCTCCCATCCAATTATCGTCCCATTGCAATTACTTTTACTCTCTCTAAAGTAATGGTGAAATCAATTAACCGTGAACTCTTAAACTACCTAGAAACCTTGCGTCTGTTCAACAATCGCTAATATGGATCTGGCAGTGTCAATCCACTTGTGATATTCTGGCTTATGTTACCCATTTATGAACAAATTCAATGGAAAAGTTCAGCGAAATACAAGCGGTTGCTCTTGACATCTCAAAAGCTTTTGATCGTGTTTGACACGCTTTTGATCGTGTTAGGTCTTCTAAACAAGCTTCCATCTTATGGTTTGCCAACTGTTTTTAGTAACTGGTTATCCAGTTTTTTCTCTCACCGCTCACTGAGGGTGATGGTAGATGGCTCTCTGTCTTCTAACTTCTCCACTAATGCTGGTGTCCCCCAAGGTTCAGTTCTTTCCCCCACTCTTTTCCTCTTGTATAATTAATGACCTTCTTCCATTGACTGCAAATCCTATCCATAGTTTTGCTGATGATTGCACAGTGCATTCCACTTTCCATTTTGAGAAAACTTGTCCTGCTCAATCAACTTCAACTTCTTGAAAATCTGCTACCAATTCCTTAAATTCCGATCTTCAGGTAATTCTCCAGTGGGGTAAACACAACTTAGTTGATTTCAACCCTTCTAAAACTCAGTCTTGTCTTATATCTCGCAAAAAGAATTCTTCTGCTCCTATGCTTATCTTTGGTGACACTCCGATTTCTAGGCAAGATGATATATCTCTTTTGGGTATTACCCTGACTTTGAACCTCTCTTGGCACAAGCACATTACAAATATTGCTTCTTCTGCATCTAAAACACTTGGTTTTTCTCTTTCGCTCTTGGTGTTACTTTTCTTCCAAACAGCTGTTCACTCTACAAATAGCAAATTCGCCCTATGTTCCCACATCTGGGGTGGTGCCCCCAAAACCTCTCTCTCAGGCATTTAGAAGAGGTTAATTAATGACTCATCTCTAACAGTCTCACGACTCTCTCTCTCTCTCTCTCTCTCTCTCTCTCTCTCTCTCTCTCTCTCATAGGCTGTTTCTGTTGAATGCCTTTTCTACGGATACTTCCACGGGCAGTGTTCTTCTGAATTGGCTTCTATAATTCCCGCCCTCTCTCTTTCAAAACAGTCCGAACGCGTGCCACCACCAGCCAACATTCATTTACTGTCCAACTTCAAACTCACAGAACCAACCTTCCTTCACACGTATTTCTTGAAAATTACAGTCTATAGAAGTTCAAATCTAATGTCAACAAATATCTTCTTTCATCTTCTCAACCTCCAACCTAAACATGGTACTAAGTACTACAGGTTCTAATACCTCTGGTGTTTGGGGTTTTCATAAAAAAAAAAAAAAAAAAAAAAAAAAAGTAAAGAAAAGTTTTCGAGATAAGAAGTAAGTAAAAAGTGAGAAAGAAGAAAGAATAGAAAAAAGAAGGGGAAAAAATTAATATACAGGGTGTCTCAAAAATATACGCATAACTTCAGGAATGAGTTCCTTATATGTGGACAATAAAAATATTTTATATCAACATAATTCTGGAAATGCTTGGTTCCTGAGTTATTAACCGGAATGTCTGATCTCCCATAAGTGATTTTCTTCATCACAAGGTACTGGCAGAATCTGATGGTGTTGCGAGAACACCAACTGTATCCTTATCTACGACTGCTGAAGTAGAGGAGGAGATTTTGAATGTTGTGCATGCTACTCCTGGAATCAGCACACGCAGAATAGCAATGCAACTGGCTATTCAACATTCGACTATTTGGAGAGTGTTGCGAGAACACCAACTGTATCTTTACCTTCTGCAACGGGTACAGGCCTTGTCACCAGCAGATTATCCTGCGCAAGTAATTACCAATGGTTCTTGCAGCAGTGTTGTACAACTTCTTACTTTCCTGCCTTAGTGATATTCACAGATGAAGCACAGTTCACACGAGACGTAATCCAAAATTTTCACAATCAGCATGTATGGGCTGAGGAAAACCCACATGCAATTCTTCCATCACATCACCAACAGTGGTTCAGCCTTAACATCTGGGTGAGTGTTTTTGATGATAAGTTATTTGGGCCCCATGTACTTCCAAACAAACTCACAGGGCAGGCGTACAGAAACTTTCTGGAAAACAACATACCTGATTTCTTGGATAACACACCACTGATCATCCATCAGCAAGCACACTTCATACACGATGGCACTCCCGCACATATCAGCCACCTAGCCCGCAATTACCTGAATCGAAGGTTTCCTGGTCGGTGGATAGGTAGAGGTGGACCAATAGCCTGGCCTCCACGCTCACTGATTTAAACCCACTAGATTTCTTCTTGTGGGGCCATTTAAAGTCATTGGTGTATTCGACTCCGGTAGCTGATGTGGAAACTCTTCGCAATCAAATTGTGGCAGGTTGTGAGACAATACAAAACATGCCAGGAATTTGGCATTGTCTTCACGAGTCCATGAGATGTCGATGTGAGGCCTGTATTCAGGCAGAAGGTGGACGTTTTGAACAATTACTATAAGGTGATGTGAACAGTTAAGTGTCATAGACAGACCTTCAAAACTCGGAAACCAAGCATTTCTGGAACTATGTTGATATAAAATATTTTTATTGTGTACATATGAGGAACTCATTCCTGAAGTTATGCTGTATATTTTTGAGACACTCTGTATATATATATTGCACACTCCTGTGTCATTTTCAAGTGTCAACCACCAGAACTGCCCAACAAGATGACAATATAGTGTCCTCTGTTATTATCATCAGCCATATGGTGCAAGGAAGCCTGAGGCTTATGATGCACCAGCCAAAAAACAAAAAATTTCCCACGTTATCCTGAGTGAGAGAGAGAGAGAGAGAGAGAGAGAGAGAGAGAGAGAGCGAGCGAGCGAGAGAGAGAGAAGTAGAAGGGAATCACCAAGAAAGCAAGGAAGAGAAGAATGATGATATCCAGTTCAGGACCCTGGGTTTGCAAAGCCCATACTCACCAGACGTGAGCCCCTGTTTCTAACATAAAGTACATGCCATGGCAAAATAGTATTACATCGAAATATAGTATTGGACAAAAAAAAAAAAAAAAAAAAAAAAAAGCAGTAATGTAAAATTTAAACTATAAGGGAGGATATGTAAAGTTTGCTGGTATGCAATTTAAACAGAAACAGAGGGCACTATATAAGTGTCTATGAAAATGGAAATGAAAAGTACACACGGTGCCTGAACTAAGAGAAGTTTAAGGGATAGTCAAAAGTGGAAGTGGAGTAGTGGTTAAACAGGTGAAAGAATTTGGAAAACCCAGTGCAAAAAATTGTATTTATTTTAATTTACATTATTAACTTTATTTTTACACTGCCTAGGGACTACCTTGTCTACTAGTATTACGATAAAGGCTGCATATTTGCTTCCCCCCCTTTTGTAATACTACAGACAAGTTTGGAAATACAGTGCCTAATACATGGTCAGGAATAGTCCCCTGATAAATTTCCTGACTATGTACATATTTTCATCCACTATATTCAGATTTTGCATATTTGCCCTCCTCTGGTTCAACCTCTTACTAAAATTGCCTTCCCATATCTGAATAGTGTTATTTACTTATTTATTTCTTTGTTATTTTTTTCTTCCTCAGTCCCAGTTCATTTTTGTACTAGGTTTTTCAAATTCTTTCACCTGTTTAACCACTACTTCACTTCCACTTTTGACTATCTCTTAAACTTCTCTTAGTTCAGGCATTGTGTGTATTATTCATATCCTTTTGCTTCCTTTACTGCTGCACTGTATGTTTTGGATCATTAGACAAATGATAACTTTTGTCATTTTCCTTTTTCTGCTTATTTTTGCTTCTTAAGAGTTGTGTGTATATATATATATATATATATATATATATATATATATATACAGGGTGATTCACTACCAGTGTGACAAACTTGCAGGAGGTGTAGGGGGCACAAAGACGAATCGGAATCACATAGCATTGCAGGGTCCGAAATGCCTTCGTCATGTGGTAGAGGATGTTGAATGGAAGGTCGCGTGAACAGCGATCCCGTGGAAGTCAGCATTTGCGAACCGTTTCTGTTGAAGAAACCAAGTAGCAAAAGTCCTCCGGAGTGGATAATCCGGAGGCTCCAATGATTGGACACGTTGCAGATGGTATGAACTCATTTGGTTTGTTGACAGTATCCTCCATACAGTGGATTGGGAAATACCCAATCGTTGGCCTATCGCTCGAGTACTCGTACTCGGATTGCCTTCTGCAAGACGTAGGACATTCTCCTCATTGTCTGCCGTCCTCGTCGTTCGCTCTCGATTCATGGTACCTCTCGTGAAACAACCAGTCTCACGTAACCTTCTGTGCACACATGTGAAAATTGTATGATGAGGAGCACGCCTGTGCGGGAAACTTTCCTGGTACAAGCGCAGAGCGGCGCGCCCGTTACAGTCCGTAGCTCCATACGCGAGGTGCATGTCGACCAGTTCAATGTTTGAATACTCGTCCATCCTACTGCCTCGGGAACCGGTTCGCAAATGCTGACTTCCAGCGGGATCGCTGTTCACGCGACCTCCGTTCAACGTCCTCTATCGCATGACGAAGGCATTTCGGACCCTGCAATGCTATGTGATTCTGATTCGTCTTTGTGTCTCCTACATCTCCTGAAGTTTGTCGCACTGGTAGTGAATCACCCTGTGTATATATATATATATATAACGTAATAGTATTTACTTATTTCTTTATATATATATTAATTTTTCCCCCTTCTTTTCTCTCTCTCTTCTTTCTCACTTTTTACTTCCTTCTTATCTCTACAACTATTATTTTTATTTACACAGTTATTATATTATTATGTCCATGAGGTCCTTTCTGGCCTATCAGTTACCTTGGTCCATAACTAACTTCCTTTTTCATACTCCTTCTTCTCCCATTAATCTTTACAATATATGCATATATATATATATATCATACAATTAATGATGCATAGCTGCCAACTTTTGTCTTTCAAAAAGCTGGGGGTCAGGATCTCTAAGCAGAGGGCCTGATCTGATTCCTTAAAACAGGAAGCTTTTTTTTTAAAGTCCATACTGCATTACAATTTAAGCTTCACAGGCAAAATAAACAATTTCTATTAAAATAGATAAAGAACTGTTTACCAGTAAAATATGCTTTTAAACTTAGCTTATCTAACAATTTTCTGTCAGTGGATTTCTCTTTGGATATACTATTAGGCATCAACTGACCTTGGTTGCTTCAAGAAAGAAGTGCAGACTTTGCCCTCTTCAGAAATTTCAGCACAGGGGTTCACATCTGGTTAGTATGGGCTTGGCACGCCCAGGCTCCTGAGCTGGATATCATCATTCTTCTCTTTCTTGGTGATTTCTTTCTACTTTTGACTCTCTCTCTCTCTCTCAGAGTAACTCAGGAATTTTTTTTGACTATTGCAGCATAAGCCTGAGGTTTTCTTGCACCATATAACTAATAATAATAATAATTCCAAGGAGCCCAGAGTGTCTGATGACACATGTTGAAGATGTCACCTGGCCTCAGAAACGATCCAACACATCACCGTGGGATGCATGGTGATCACCCAGCCTGAATACACTCATAGACACGACCAGGCAGCCAGGATAATACATCAGAAGCTAGCAGGAAATACCAGTTTATCGAAGAAAGTGTACCGTACCACAAGTACGAACCCTATGCAGTACTAGAAACTCCAACCCACAAGCTGTACTCTGGGACTGTGCCATAATAACAGATAAGACAATCCCGCAAAACAGACCATATAAGTAGCCTTTTCAAAACAGACTTGACATAACCCTTGTGGACAAGAAGGAAAAGGCTACTTATCTGATTGACATAGTGGTACCCAACACTGCAAACCTGCAGAAAATCCATGGGGGAAAAAAATCAGGAAGTACATGAACCAAAGATAGGAGATCAAAGAGATGTGACATATGCAAAGAGTTATGACCATCCAGATCATTGTGTCAACCAGGGTATGGTGCCAAAGACCCTACATAACAGACTAGTAGCAATAGGCCTCCCAGCGAACACCTACAAGGAACTCCAAAAGGTTACAATCCTGAACACATATAGGATTAGTCAGATAGTTCCTCGACCATCAGTAACACCAGACATAACAACAACCACCCTGTGTACTAGGTAGCAATACCCGTCACGAGGTGGAACTCCCCAATCAGGGAGAAATAATATAAGGATAATAGTAATACAACCCACAGCAGCTGAAGTGGAAAGAGATGAGATCATAATATCCAGAATAGAGGACAAGTGGAAGAAGGCCCTAACAGAATTCGAAAAGTACCACAAAGGCCCACGTGATATCGAAGCAGAGGCCCAATAGAACATTGTGGAGAGTCACAGACCACCTGAATTGGCAAATAATACCACATCACCTTGGCAACAATGGTGCAACAGGGGATGCTATCCACACAGCTGTGTATTGTGCTTCCATAGCAGCCACTAGGATTAATGGAAGAGCAACAAGAGACCAGCAGCAGAAGAAAACAGAAAGAACCGCCAGATTGGGAAAGAAGATTTCAGCAGAAGAGATAGAAGAATTAAGAGTCAAGATAGGCCAATTGACCCAGTACCAATGGGGTAATAAGAGTAAGAAATTGATTGGAAAAGTGAAGAGACCTTGAAGAGCGAGAGCATCCACAGCAAACATGAGACAAAATATCAGAGAAAAGGAGAGTACTTGGAACACTGAAGCAGAACCTCCTCGCGCTCAGCAAGAGACTATGCCGATACAAAGAGAGCTCCCAGAGGAAAATAAAAAACTGAATCTTCGATGAGGACCAAAGTAGCTTCTACAGGAGTCTCGGAGAAGACGATTGAGGAGTTTGGAGGCAACATATGAAGCAGAGAAGTAAGACATAATAGCCGAGTCCCCTGGATAGAACTAAAACGCAAGAAAACCATACAAGAGATTAGAGAGGGGAGGATTTGGGAAGAAGTAGTAAAACAGACAATCATGAACTCTCACAACTGGCGAACTCCAGGAATAGATAACATCCACAACTACCGGTACAAGAAATTCACTTGCACACACAAACACCTGGCAGACCAGTTCACCCGAATGATAAGGCACCCAGAGACAATCCCGAAGTTTCTCATTCAAGGAATCACATATCTGAAACCTAAAGATGAAGATACAAGAAACCCGGCGAAATATAGGCCAATTACCTGCCTCCCAACAATGTACAAGATCCTGACCAGCTGCATAACCAGGAAGATATCAGACCACTTGGACAGCCAGAACATAATGGCTGAACAGCAGAAAGGATGCAAGCAGCAATTAACTATAGATGCTGCGGTTATTGAGCAAGCCTATAAGAAGCGCTGCAACATGTACACAGCTTATATCGATTACGGCAAGGCCTTCAACTCCGTGCCTCGTAGCTGGCTAATAGGGCCCTGAACATCTACAAAGTCAATCCGATAGTGGCACACTTCCTAGGAGAAACGATGGCTAAATGGAGTACTACCATTAAGGTTGAAAACATCATAACCAGGCCAATCCCTATTGGGTGAGGAATCTTTTAGGGAGATGCCCTGAGTCCACTGTGGTTGTCTTGCACTTAACCTGTTATCCACCATGTTCAACAGCAGCAAGTAAAGATATAACCTCACAGAAGGAAGAACTTGTACACCCACCTGATGTACACGAATGATATCAAGTTCTACGTGGGAACCGAGAAGGAACTACTCCAGATCACCAAAGAATTCAGCATTGATATTAGGATGGAATTTGGTCTAGACAAATACAAGACCCACGGATTGCACCAGGGAAAATTAGTCAACTGAAACCACCAGCTGCAGACTGGTAAAGAGTTCAAAGCCATGGCAGAGGGAGAGGCCTACAAATACTTGGAGATGATGCAGGCTCAGCAGTTACAGCACAAGGAAATTAAGGCATGCCTGACCAAAAATACCATCAGAAACTCTGAAGCCTACTGAAAGCAAAGCTGAATGGAGGGAACACAGAACACAGTTAAAGCCATAAACACCTATGCAGTCCCAGTGCAAACTCTCCTTCTGGGTCATAGATTGTACTAACACCAAGCCGGAGGATATCATGAGGAAGATAAGGACAATGATAACCAAGAGCCACCAACACCACCCGAAGTCAGCCCCTGACAATTGCTTGGAAAGGAGGAAGGAGCCTGATAGATCTCATCGAACAACAGAGAACAGTGATTGCTAACCTCAAGGATTACTTCCAGAAACACAGAGCACCACTCCACCAGGCCATAAGGAAGACAGACAAGCGGTATACCCCACTCAACCTAAGCGAGGAGTCCCCTCTCAACCAGGAGGTACAAACGAAGCTAGAAAAATGGGCAGAGAAGACACTCCATGACAGACACTACAATGATCTCCATCTAGATCACATAGATAAAATTGGTTCCAATGCATGGCTCACGAGTGGGACGCTCTTACCCGAGATCGAAAGATTCATATCCGTCATCCAAGACCAGGTAATCAACGCCAGGAACTTTAGAAAATACATCGCCAAGGAGCCCGGAGTTTCGATGACACATGTCGAAGATGCCACCTGGTCTCAGAAACAATCCAACACATCACCGTGGGATGCAAGGTGATCACCCAGGATAATACATCAGACACTAGCAAGGAAATACTAGTTGATCGAAGTAAGCGTACTGTACCACAAGTACAAACCCCATGCAGTACTAGAAACCCCAACCCACAAGCTGTACTCTGGGACAGCGCCATAATAACGGATAAGACAATCCCGCAAAACAGACTTGACATAACCCTTGTGGACAAGAAGGAAAAGGCTACCTATCTGATTGACATAGCGGTACCCAACACTGCAAACCTGCAGAAAACCCATGGGGAAAAAATCAGGAAGTTCACAAACCTAAGACAGGAGATCAAAGAGATGTGGCATATGCAAAAAGTTACAACCATCCCGATCTTCGTGTCAACCAAGGTATGGTGCCAAAGACCCCCACATAACAGCCTAGCAGCAATAGGCCTCCCAGTGAACACCTACAAAGAACTCCAGAAAGTTGCAATCCTGAACACATATAGGATTAGTCAGATAGTTCCTCGACCAGCAGTAACACCAGACATGACAATAACCACCCTGTGTACTAGGTAGCAATACCCGTCATGAGGTGGAACCTCAAATCAGGGAGAAATAACATAAGAGCAGCAATAATAATAACACTGTTCAGTGCCACTGTTTATAACAATGGCACTGCTGTTCAGGCTTCGCTGGTAAGAGCATTTTCAAAGTTTCACAAGAAATAACACTGAATTCAGTTATTTTTTTCTTTTCACCTAGATAAATATTCTCTGATCAATCAGCAGTACTGCTATGAGGACCTGGGATAATTTCTTATATTTCAAGCTTCCCTGTGCACTTATGAGTTCCCCAAGAACAGACTATGTAAAAATTTATCCCAACCAAGGACCATTGTAAATCAGTTGTTTCATCTTTCATAATAGTATCTAGCTTGAATAAAGCAATTTTCTTGTTTCTTTTAAATGTAATGACAATGTTCAGATTCTCAAACTAATACTGCCAGAACTGATGCTGCGAAACATCTAGTGCTTCTTCTATTTAACCAGGGGCTCACATCTGGTTAGTATGGGCTTGGCACACCCAGGGTCCTGAGCTGGATATCATCATTCTTCTTTTTCTTGGTGATTCCCTTCTACTTCTCTCTCTCGCTCTCGGGGTAATACAGAAAATTTTTTTTTTTTTTGACTGGTGCAGCATAAGCCTCAGGCTTCCTTGCACCATACGGCTAATAATAATAATATTTTCTTATTTTTAAAGATACCAAGAAATACTAGTAGCTTATCCACAAAAAAATTTAAAATGATGCACTGCCAACTGATGGAACTTATGTTACCTCAGCACTTATCACCATCAGAATTTTTCAATGGGAACTCCTACACTATGCTGTCACATGCAACCATAAAGTATTTCTTCACTGAGCAAAAGAACAGAATTTTCCCTCTTTTTAGACTCTCCACGACCTTGGAAGTATATATGTCTTAGACAGACTCATCCTTCTGGTAAAATAAATTTGTGCATAACATTCTTCAACCGATCTAGAAGTAATAACATCAGTACATGCATGTGAAGTACAATAGATTGAAGAATCACATTCTGATTTTCAAGTGTTTTCATAACATTTAAAAGAAATAAGCAAATTGCTTTATTCAAGCCAGAAGAGAGAAACATGAACAGACTTTCTGCGTGAGTGAGGATGCCTAGAATTATTAGTTTGCTTGGTCTATTCAGGATTGCTTTTAATAGAAGTCTGTCTGCAATTAAGATAATTTTCTTGAGTTCATCAATTAGTTTTTTCTTTCAAAACTTTTGAACTGAATTTAAAGATGTGTCAGTGCTACTCACTAGTGATCGCCGTTGTACTTTTTGATTTGATAATTCTGAAAAGTGCTCATATCGCTTTTCTCTCCACTTCTAGCCACTTATTTTTTCGACAGATTAAAGGTTGCCACTGTTCTACCAGTCTAGCTACACATTTAACCAAAGACAGTAGACGAGTACACACATTCTTAAAAATCTTTTTTTTTTTTTTTTTGGCATGCATCATTTTAAAGTGTTTAAATATATATTTCATTTTAGCACTTCTCTGTAGATAGATAGATAGCAGTAAATGTCTATAAAGTATTCATCCACTTTCATAAGAAGGAATGTAGCTCCCTTTTAAGGGTACAAATTAATAAGATAACAAAGGAAAGCCCATTACCACCATTAAAAGACACCCATTGCCTTTTTTAATGCTCTTGTTACTCTGGTTTTTAGACCTACCATAACAGGTATATCTAAATACTAGAGTATCAAGTACATGTAGCCCTCGATTAATGCTAGGGTTAGGTTCCCGGGGTATGAGGGCAAATGGAACCTTTTATATAATGGAGTCAATGGGAAATCACAGGGTTAGGTTCCAGGCACCAAACATTTTACCTACCCTTTTCTATACTGGAGTATTTAAAGCTCAGAAATAAACTTTTTTAATTAAAAAAAGGTGTTTTATTTTTAACCTACATAAATACAGTATAATAAATAAAAAATAAATTAATAGTATTTAGTATACATAAAACATTTTGACAGTGGCATAATGCCGAAGTTTTAGTTAGCTTTTGTAGGTCTTGATTGAGGATCTTCTGTTGAAGGCCGTGGTTGAGAAGGTTGCCTTTTTTTGAAGAAAGAAGCAAGTGTTGATTGCCTAGATTTCTTCCTCCTTTAAGAATTCCAAAATAAGGGCTCAGGGTTGATATGATACCCCTTTTAACTGTGGCACTCCTCTCCCAGTTGTGATCAATGTTGCAGAGCTCGATAGTGAGGGACTATACACGTGCAAGAATCTACAGTGCATCACTGGTCTTCATAATTTTTAGAGGAGGGTCTTCTTTCTCTTCCTCCTGCTGTTGGCTAAGTTCTGCAGCTAACTCTTTGCAAGGTCTTCATTTGAAAGAGTCTCTGCATGACTTTTCAAGAGTTCAGTCTTCAACTGTAACTTCTTCTAACCTGCCTCTTGTGCCAGCCTGCCGATGTCTTTTACAACATTTTGTTCTGGCTCGAATCCTCTGAAGTCATGTATGAAATCTGGGAGAAGTTTACGCCACACTCCATTTAGACAATTGACAGTCACTTCTTGCGAGGCTGTGTTAATGTGATTGATGCCCTTTAAGATATCAAAAGATTGCCAATATTCTCTGATGGTAATGATGGACATGTCTGAAGCTTTTACCATTTCTGTAAATGTTTGCTGTAAGCTTTAAAGGTGGCTATTAACCCCTGGTCCATAGGTTGCAAAACCGATGTTGCATTATCTTTAAGAGGCATTTTGACTTCACCCAGATTTGTAGGATGTTTCCAGGGACATTGTCCAAAAGAAGAATAGCCTTGGTTGGTAAATTTTTGTCATTGCAGAATTTGAGGACAGTAGGGCAAAAATAGTTGGTATGGCAATCCAAGAAGATGTGCTGTGTCACCCAAGCCTTCTTGTTTGACTTCCAGTACACAAGCAACATGGCTTTGTTTAAGCCTTTCATACAGGTGGTGTTTTAGAGTTGTACACCAACATTGGCTTCAATTTTAAATTTCCTTACACATTTGCTCGCAATAAAACGTGTCAGTCTGTCTTTTGATGCTTTAAACCCAGGAGCTGACCTTTCTTCATGAGCAATGAAGGTTCTTGAGGGCATTTTTTTCCAATAAAGGATCATTTCATCAACACTGAAGATGAGATCTGAAGGATATTCACCCTCCTCTACTATGGCCTGAAACTCTGCAGGGAATGCGGCAGCTGCCTTAGCATCTGCACTTGCTGCCTCGCTGCTAATTTTCACATTTTTGCATTTGGTTCTTGCTTTAAATCTCATGAACCACCCCTTAATAGCCAAAAATATTTCATTGCACTGACCTTTTTTCTTTAAGTCTTCAAAAATTAACTTAGCCTTTTCAGTTATTACAATTTGGGTTAAGAGAATGTTTTTTTGGTTCAAATCATTGACCCAAAGTGTCAGCAATTGCTCCATTTTTTCTAAAAGCTTACTTCTGCTGCAACTAACTTGTGTAGCACATACTCTGGTAGCACTTTGCACTGATTGTTTTATTTTTATCAGCATTCTTCGTAATTGTAGTAATAGTCGATGGAGGCATGTTCATAACCCTACACACATTAGGGCCGCTTTCACCAGCTTCCATCCTGTGAATAATCTCCATCTTATCTTCCAATGTGATAGACTGACGTGCCTTTTTCACATGTTTGTTTGCACTAGATTCATTGAATATTTTTTTACCAGACACAGCACCTATTTATTCTATTAAATTAAAAACTTTATTAATTACGTAACACACTGTCTAGTGGATTGTCAAAAATGGCACACGGCTATCACAAATAGCATGATTAATAAAAAAAGTTAGTGTAATAAATTTCCAACACATGTAAACGGCATAAACACAACCAACCAAATGCTCCACCACCTGCATCCACAAGTGGCTACTCTGGGGTTGGGAAGCTTTCTCGTCTCTGAATGGCCATGATACAGACGCACTATTTGCTGATTGGTTAAGAATGTAGGTGGGTGAGTTTCTCATCTGCAATTTGCTCAGATTGTCCTTGATCATGCGAACGGTGCATGATACATAGTACAGTACGATATTGATAAATTTTGTTTGACGATTTTAAACTTTCAATTTATAAAAAAATTACAAAAATAAATATTCATGGCCTTGTGGTTAGTGACTAGCGCTATTGCAAATAGACACAAATTGGACCAGTGCAAAACAAGGGCTACTTATTATATTATCAATATCAACATTAAGTGCCATACAATTTTTTTGAAGGAATCCTAGTATGCTATGAGGTTGTTGAGAAGGAGACGTTTAATGTTGTAACACAACACCTAAGAGAAAGCTACTTTTAATGTGAATGCTTTTTTTTTTTTAAGCCAATTGATCATCACAATGGGAAATAGCTTGGAATCACTTTGATTACTGACATCTGCAGCAATAATTACTACTTCTTTCGCCTATCTGTATAATTTCACTAACAATGATTGTTGTTTTGTACTTCCACAACTGCATTTTTTTGCTATTTTGCTATTGGAAAACATATATTGGCACAACTCAGAGGAAGACTATATTCCATGACAAAAGATGCAAATAAATATTCAGCATGTAAAACATCACAGTCACCACGAAATACATCTATTTTCGCTTTTATTTTTATGCATGGTATAGAGTGGCCCCAGGGGCTCGCATCTGGTGAGTATGGGCTTGGAAAACCCAGGATCCTGTGCTGGATATCATCATTCTTCTCTTTCTTGGTGATTCCTTTCTACTTCTCTCTCTCTCTCTCTCTCTCTCTAAGGATAACTCAGGAATTTTTTTTTGGCTGGTGCAGCGTAAGCCACAGGCTTCATTCCACCATATGGCTAATAATAATAAACTCCACAAAGACTCGCGTGATACCAAAGCAGAGGCCAAATAGAACCTTGTGGAGAGACCACCTCAATCAGCACATAATACTGCATTACCTCGATAGCAATGGTGAAACACTGGAGGCCATCTGTAGAGCTGGGTATTGTGCTGCAGTAGCAGCCACGAGAATTAATGGGAGACAAGCGAGAGACCAGCAGCAGAAGAACTGAAAACAGAAGGAACCACTAGCCTGGGAAAGAAGACTTCAGCAAAAGATAGAAGAATTAAGAGTCAAGATAGGCAAATTGACCCAGTACCAAAGGGGCAATAGGAGTAAGAAATTAATTGGAAAAGTGAAGAGCATCCTCAAGAGAGGCAGCATCCACAGCAAACATGAAACAAAAAATCAGAGAATATGAGAGTACTTGGACACATTGAAGCAGAACCTCCTTGCACTCAGCAAGAGACTAAGCCGATACAAAGAGAGCTCCCATAGGAAAATAAACATCTAAAATCTGCAGAAAACCCATGGGGAAAAAAATCAGGAAGTGCGTGAACCTGACGGGAGATCAAAGAGATGTTTCATATGCAACAAGTAACAACCATCCCGATCATTGTGTCAACCAGAGGTATGGTGCCAAAGACCCTACATAACAGCCTAGCAGCAATAGGTCTCCCAGCGAACACCTACAAGGAACTCCAGAAAGTCGCAATCCTGAAATAGTCAGAAAGTTCCTCGACCAACAGTAACACCAGACATAACAACCACCCTGTGTACTTGGTAGTAATACCCATCACGAGGTGGAACCCCCAATCAGGGAGAAATGATATAAGAGTAATAATAATAATAATAATAAATAATCTGGTTACATTGTGTTTTCTGCTGCTTGAAAGTGAAATATTGTACCGACATACAGTACAGAAATCAAGCTTGTTATCGTTTTCATATTTTGCAATGTATGGAAAATCTTTCGTATAAATTTTTTTTTTTTTTTTTTTGTCACAATAATGAAATATATTATTTATTACTTTATACCATAAAGTTCAATGTAATATCATGCATTACAGTGAACAATGCTATCATGGTGCATTTATATTTTGCAACGTGGACTACCATGGCGCATCTGATGGTCAATTTGTTAACAAAAATAAAGAGAAAAAATTTTCAGAACAAAAAAAAAAAAAAAACAGAAAAAGCCTGAAATTTTGCAAAAAGAGGAGAGAAACTCTTTGTCACCAACTATACTACAATGGTGTGATGGATAAGTGTCAAATCATGTGAAAAAACGAAATTATCTGTCATAAATCCGGAGAGTTATCAGCTATGCTGATGGACTCAAAAATCATAGTGTTTCAAAATTTAAAAGAAAAAAATTGTTAATTGCTTTGGACTATTCTTAGTTTTTATAAAACCAAAAAAAAAAAAATAAAAAACAAAAAAAATAAAAATAATGTTAAAAATTAGAGATGAAAGCAATATTTTGTTGTTAAATAGGAGAGGTAATGGAGAAGTATCTACATTCAAGCAGAAGAAAAATTAAAGTTAGATAAGATAGTAACATTTGCCAAAGGTATTTGATGCCTTTGAATTTTAGAAATTAAATAGCATATATAAAAGCATGGACATCATATAAATTTTATGTTAAGAAAAGAAAAGAAATCCCAAAAATGAACATAAGTAGATCATTTTTAACTTACCTTATACCCAGAGGATATTTATCTGTTTTAAAAACTTCTCGATATACCTGGTTTGTTATTTTTTGGCTAAAGAAACGTAATTATGTATGATACTGTGTTACTTGGTAAGTATGCTTTGCTAGGAAAGATAAATAAATTGGCTTCCTGAAAGATAGGAAGTAATAGGACATGACATAAGTGTTTTCAAATTTTTGCATTACTACTGGACTGTATGTTTAGATTCAAATCACCTGGTCACAAAAGTTTTACAGAAGAAGGGAGCTGAAAAAAAGGAAGGTATAATGACTGTTAATACTACTAGTTTAATGTATATAAAGAAAGAAAGAATATATTTGTGTTTGTTTAACACTAGGTAATATAAGCAAAAGGTTAAATACTTGCCATTTATGTATGTGATTCATTCTATACATAATAAATAATATTCAGTCTTTGGTAATTTGATTTAGTTGTGAAAATGTATGTTTTGCAATAAAAGGAGGAATGGCTTTTAGTTATGCTGTTCCAGTCGAATTTTCGACTATGTTTTTATCCTGCAAAGAAATTCTGAGGAACACATCTTTATTTTCAACAGTTAAAACAATGCTATTTATATACACATGAATATATATTGGCTAAAGAATTCAGTTTGTAAGTTCTAGGGAGGAAGGCGTACAGGAACTTTTGTTCTAAGGAATTTAAAAGGGTAAGAAATTCTAGTTAAAATTCTAGAAATCCTAATTAAAAGTTATTTTTACATCTTGTCCTTGGAATATTTAAAATATATAGAGATATTCTCTTGTGGCCATGTTCTTCATTTTTTATTGTGATAGACAGCAAATTATTCAACTATAGCTATTATCAATATTTTGCTTGACTCACCTAACCCATGTAATTGTTTGTTTGTTTTAGAGAAGAGTTATCAAATTATCTGTTGGGTTGTGAGAAAGATTTCAAATTGTATAAAAGAAAGAATTTTGGCTTCTGTAACTGCTATAAGTTATTTCTCCTTCCATATGTTTCCATAACTAAAGAATCACATAAACAAAACAGCAAGAAGTTAACTTTTCACTTATAGGAACTAGTGTTACACAAAGACAAAAATAATTTTTTTTTCTGTTGTTTTCACATTGATTAGTTTTTGTCTCAGTTTATAGTTACATTTCACATAATTTGTAGTGCCATCGGGGGAGGGGGAGACACTGCTAAATTTGAATTAATTGGCAATTTTTCTAAATTATTTTAGGAGCACATCTCTTTATCTCCCCATTTATATTCAAAATATGTTTCCACAACATGTAGCAGAAGTAATGCTTTGCAGCCACTGATGTCTTTTCTCCAGTTTTACTTTCCATTATAATTTTCTTTATTCTAATAGTATAATAAACATTATACTAAATTTCTATATTTAGTATAAAGTTTATATTCACACACACACATGGCAACCCAAAGGTTGCAGGTTCGATTCCCGCCTCGGGCTTGGATCAAAGTACTGCAAAAACCTTGGGAGGTGCATTATGGCCACAGAAGATTATGCGCCAACAACTACCAAACACACACACACACACACACACACACACACACACACACACACACACACACACACACACACACACACACACACACACACACACACACACACACTAATATACTTATTTACATTTCTCATTTCTGTCATTGTTTTCTTAACTTATACTATTTCAATTATATTATGTCTAATCTTTTGACATCAACGTATGCTATCATTGTCTCAATTTAACATTAAATATGTTTGGCGAATGTTACTATCTTACAAAACCGTAATTTTCTCAAACATAAAGTAGAAACTTCTACAGTGCCTTCTCCAAAACATCTGTTAAACAGCCTATATTAGAGTATTCTAAATAAATTGATTAAACAGCCCTTGATAAGGATTGTATATAAAAATGACAACATAAATGCATAAATATATTTTTTTTATTTGGAGTATTTTCTCTTTCATTTTATGACAGAATATATACAGTAGCCACTGGCAGAGGTGAAAGAGATCCTTGCACTGCTTCTATTGGAATGAGCAGAAGCCTGAAAAACAAGATGCAGGATATTTCAGAGACTGCCAGAAGTCATTGCGGTACAAGTAAACACATGGGTTGTGTTAGGGTGCTAAGAATAGAAATAGGTGCATGTATACTTGCGTGTACACCAATGCTAGGAGTTTAGTAAATAAATTTGATGAATTTGAGGTATTGCTCAAAACATCAAAGGCAGATATTGTTGGGATACCAGAGATGTGGTGTCACACAGATATAAGGAATGCAGAACTGGAATTTAGGGAGTACAACATCTACAGAAAGGATAGACTGGACAGGAAGGGAGGAGGGGTTATGCTATTAGTTAAGAAATACATAAAATCCAAGGAAGTGAAGCCAGTGGACATCACTGGACAGTGCAGTGTCGAGTCAGTTTGGTGTGACATAAGCATTGGGAGATCAAAATTGAGAGTAGGAGTGTGCTATAGGCCTAATGATTCTGATGAGTATAATAAGAAACTGTACAGGGAAATAGAGTGGGCCAGTAAATCAGAGAGTCTTATAATGGGAGATTTTAATTTCCCAGATATTGACTGGAATTTGGGGGCTGGTCACTCACACACTAGCAAGGCTTTTGTGGATTTATTGGATGATTGTTTTCTACATCAGCATGTTCGGGAGGCAACTAGAGGGAGGAATACTCTTGATTTGATTATCAGCAGTGATTCTTCATGCATTAAGAATCTGCAGATATATGAACCACTAGGTGGCCGTGATCACAGTGTGCTGAAGTGGGATTTACTCAAAGAGGTAACTACCATTAGGGGTAAAGGGAAGGGTTATTGCTTTCGTAAAGGCGACTATGATGGACTGAGACAGTATTTAAATTCTATACAGTGGGACCAACTGATGATGTTACCAACAGCAAATGCAAAATGGGAAGCATTCAAAGAACTTATTAACACATGACACAGAAGCCTATGATAGATACAAGTTGATCTGTAACCAAGTTACAAAGGAGGTTAGGCAGGCGAAGGCAGATTACGAGAAATGTTTGGCAAGGGATGCAAAGAAAAACAGCAAAGAGTTCTTTACTTATGTTAACTCTAGAAGGAAGGGGATGAATCAGATTGGTCCACTTGATATCGATGGGTCAACTGTTGATGATCTTGCTCAGGTAGCTAACAAACTAAATGAATATTTTGCATCGACATTCACACATGAGGAGTTATTTAGCGAGGGTAAAGCCAGAGGTGTATTCAACTCTAGCAGTAAGCTAGAGAATCTTGTAATAACTGAGAGTAAAGTGGAGGAGAAATTGTTGAAGATAAACACAAGAAAGGCACCCGGGGTGGATGGAATCTATCCAGTTATATTAAAGGAGGCAGCAAAGGAAGTAAGCAAACCCTTAGCCATAATTATGAGAGTTTCCTTGGACTCAGGGGAGGTACCCACAGACTGGAGATGTGCAAATGTCACCCCAATTCACAAAGGAGGATCAAAGGCTGACACAAGTAATTACAGACCTGTGAGCTTAACTTCTGTTCCAGGAAAATTAATGGAGGCACTAGTTAAAGAAGCACTGCAGGATCATTTAGCCAAGACTTCAGCTATAGCTCGGACACAGCATGGTTTTGTTAAGGGGAAGTCATGCTTGACCAATTTGATTGGATACTATGATGCAGTCACAAAGGAACTGGATGCAGGGAATAACTTTGATATTATATACTTGGATCTTAGAAAGGCTTTTGATACTGTAGCACATAGAAGACTGCTGCACAAATTGCAGCAGTGTGGCATTGGAGGCAAATTGCTGCTGTGGATAAAGGGGTGGCTGAGGGGGAGAAGACAGAGAGAGAGTAGTAATCAATGGACACTGCTCGTCGTGGACTAATGTTATTAGTGGAGTCCCTCAGGGCTCAGTGTTGGGTCCATTATTGTTTTCTGTATTCATAAATGATATTGATGAGGGTATATCAAGCTTAATGTCAAAGTTTGCAGACGGTACAAAGGTAGGCAGGGTTGTCAAGGACACTACTGACACTATGCTGCTGCAACAGGATCTGGAAAGGTTGAGCAGATGGGCTGAGAGGTGGCAAATGAAGTTTAATATTGACAAATGTAAAGTACTACACATGGGAAATAGCAACCCCAGAGCAATGTATCAACTCTGTGGTACTACACTGACAGTGGTGGAGAATGAAAGGGACCTGGGGGTGGTTGTGCAGGCAGATATGAAGTTCTCTGAGCAGTGCAGACGGGCTGCAAGAGTAGCTCATGGTGTATTGTCAATGATATATAGGAATTTTTCTAGCAGGGATAAGGAGGTGATTATTCCCTTGTATAAGGCAGTGGTCAGGCCACACCTAGAGTACTGTATACAGGTCTGGAGGCCTCATTTCAAGAAGGATGTAGAGCTGCTGGAACGAGTACAGAGAAGGGCAACAAGATTAGTGAATGGAACAAAGGGGTGCTCTTACGAAGAAAGGCTTAAGTTTTGCAAATTACAGTGTCTGGAGACTAGACACCAGCGAGGTGATCTGATAGAGGTGTATAAGGCCTTGAATGGTTTAAGCATGCTCAATGCTGATGGGATTCTTTCTCTCGCTCAGAATAATCACCTGAGAGGGCATAAATTCAAATTGAGGAAAGACAGATGTAGGATAGACGTGCGGAAATTTGCCTTTAGCCAGCGGGTGGTTGGTTGGTGGAACAGACTTCCATCCCTTGTCGTGGAAGTTAATAGCCTAAATAAGTTTATGGCTCAGTTGGACAGGTATTTTGAACGAACAGAGGGGTGAAGTGGAAGTAGTTTTTTTTTTTTTGGCTGATGCTGCATAAGCTTGCTTTCTTGCATCAAATGCCTCTACTAATGCTAATCCGTTGTCTCTACCATTATCCCAACTACATTTTTCCAGTCGAACTTTCCTAGCAGTGAGGTAATTTTTCTTGGTGATTTTCATGTTTACAACTCCAGCTGGCTTCCGTTTTCTAGTCACACCGACCCAGCTGATCGAGATGCTGAGGCTTTTACAATTACTAATGACCTTGCACAGATTGTTCATTTAACTAGAAGAATACCGGACGTTTCTAACCATACAGCCAACACGCTTGATCTTTTTCTCACAAACAACCCTTCTAACTACACAGTCGAAGTGAGTGGTCCGTTACCCTCCTCAGATCACAACTTGGTGATTGTCTCTTCTCCAATGGAGCCTTTATCTCATGGCTATTCCCAACCTCGTGTTGTTTTTTGGCATTAAAAGATTGCAAATTGGGATGACCTGAGAGGTTTCTTTTCTTCTTTTCCTTGGTCGGATTACTGTTTCAAACCTTCTGATGTCAACATTTTCTCAGATCGTGTCAGTAAAATTATTCTTGTAGGAATGGAATCGTTTATTCCATACTCCACTTTAAAATCTTGTCCTTTATCTAAACCTTGGTTTTCCAATAAACGTGCTAAGGCTGTTCAAAAGAAGAATGTTGCATATCGTAATTGGCTTGTTTCCAAATCTTCAGTTTCATTTTGTGCCTACACCTAAACTCGTAACGTAAAGCAGTTATTAATCAGTCCAAACTAGATTTTGAACAGGCTAAGAGTAGAAAACTTGCTTCTTGCACTAATGGTATCCGAGCATTCTGGTCTCTTGACAAAGCTACTGGCCACAACTTTTGCCCATCTCTGCTCCCACCTCTGTCAAAACCAGATGATTCTGTTGTCACTTCAGCCAAAGATAAAACCGACCTGCAAGCATCCCATTTTTCTTCCAACTCATGTATTAATGATCTTGGTAAAACACCTCCCACCATTCCCAACATGCTCCATTCAATGCCTCCTGTGGTTTTCCATCAAAAGGATGTCAGAAGGATTTTGATGAATCTTGATGCTAAGAAAGCTCCAGGTCCTGATGGCTTTTCTCCACATGTTCTCAAAACATGTGCTCCTGAACTTATTCTTGTTCTTTGCAGCCTTTTTTCACTTTCTTATTCCAAAGGTGTTTTTCCTTCTGCTTGGAAATTTGCTCATATCCAGCCAGTTTCTAAAAAGGGTGACAGATCTCTTCCACCTAATTATCATCCCATTGCAATTACTTTTACTCTCTTTAAAGTAATGGAGAAATCAATTAATTCCAACTCTTAAACTATCTAGAAACCTTCTGCCTGATCAATGATCGCCAATAAGGATTCCATCAGTGTCGATCCACTGGCACTATTCTGGCTTACATTACCTATTTATGGAAAAATTCAATGGAAAAGTTTGGTGAAACGCAAGTAGCTGCTCTTGACATCTTAAAGGCTTTCGATCGTTTTTGGCATAAAAGGTCTTCTAAACAAGCTTCCATCTTATGGTTTGCCAACTGTTTTTTGTAATTGGTTATCCAGTTTTTCTCTCTGATTGCTCAATGAGGGTGATGGTAGATGGCTTTCTGTCTTCTAACTTCTCTACTAATGCCGGTGTCCCCCAAGGTTCAGTTCTTTCGCCCACTTTTCCTCTTGTATATTAATGACCTTCTTCCATTGACTGGAAATCCTATCCATAGTTTTTCCGATGATAGCACATTGCTTTCATTGGCAAAACTATGGATAGGATTTCCAGTCAACTTCAACTTCTCGTCTGAACAGTGCAGACGAGCTGCAAGAGTAGCTCATGTTGTCTTGTCAATGATATACAGGAATTTTTCTAGCAGGGATAAGGAGGTGATTATTCCCTTGTATAAGGCAATGGTTAGGCCACATCTTGAGTACTGTATACAGGTCTGGAGGCCTCATTTCAAGAAGGATGTAGAGCTGCTGGAACGGGTACAGAGAAGGGCAACAAGATTAGTGAATGGAACAAAGGGTTGCTCTTATGAAGAAAGGCTTAAGTTTTGCAAATTACAGAGTCTGGAGACTAGGCACCGGCGAGGTGATCTGATAGAGGTGTATAAGGCTTTGAATGGTTTGAGCATGCTCAATGCCAATGGGATTCTTCATCTTGCTCAGAATAATCAGCTCAGAGGGCATAAATTCAAATTGAGGAAGGACGGATGTTGGATAGATGTGCGGAAATTTGCCTTTGGCCAGCGGGTGGTTGGTTGGTGGAACCGACTTCCATCACTTGTTGTTGAAGTTGATAGCCTAAACAAATTTAAGGCTCAACTGGACAGGTATTTCGAGCGAACGGAGGGGTGAAATGGGAGTGGTGTTTTTTTTTTTTTTTTTGGCTGATGCTGAATAAGCTTGCTTTCTTGCATCATATGCCTCTACTAATGCTAATGGTAATATCCGTTACCAATTCCTTAAATGCCAATCTCCAGGTAATTCTCCAGTGAGGCAAAGACAACTTAGTTGATTTCAATCCTTCTAAAACTCAGTCTTGTCTTATTACTCGCAAAAAGGATTCTTCTGCTCCTATGCTTACCTTTGGTGACACTCCGATTTCTAGGCAAGGTGATATATATCTTTTGGGGATTATCTTGACTTCTAATCTGTCTTGGCACAAGTACATTGCAAACATTGCTTCCTCTGCATCTAAAAAACTTGGTTTTCTCTTTCGCTCTTGGTGTTATTTGTTACTTTTCTTCCAAACTGCTGTTCAACTCTGGATAAATCACAAATTTGCCCTACCATGGAACATTGTTCCCACACCTTGGGATGGTGCCCCAAAACCTCTCTCAGGCTTCTAGATTTCATTCAGAAGAGGGCAGTTAGGTTAATTAATGACTTATCTCTAACAGAGTTTCTCCACTCGCTGTCTCATAGACGTACTGTTTCTGCTGCATGCCTTTTCTACAGATATTTCCATGGGCAGTGTTCTTCTGAATTGGCTTCTATAATTCCCGCTCTCTCTTTCAAAACAGTCCAAACACGTGCTGCCACCAGCCAACATCCATTTACTGTCCAACTCACAAAATCAACTTTTCATTACCCCATGGGCTCACATCTGGTGAGTATGGGCTTGGTACACCCAGGGTCCTGAGCTGGATATCATCATTCTTCTGTTTCTTGGTGATTCCCTTCTAATTTTCTCTCTCTCTCTCTCTCTCTCTCTCTCTCTCTCTCAGGGTATTCAGAAATTTTTTTTTTGGCTGGTGCAGCATAAGCCTCAGATTTCCTTGCACCACCTTCCTTCATACAGATTCCCTGAAAATTACAATCTATAGAAGTTCAAGTCTATTGTCAACAAATATTCTTTCGTGTTCTCAACCTCCAACCCAAGCATGGTACTTAGTACTATAGGTTTTAATACCTCTCGTGTTTGGGGTTTCATATAAAAAAAAAAAAATTATTTTTTGCTTCTCAAAAAGAATCAGATGCTGAAAACATCATTTCAGGTTCCTAGTCAACTATAAATGTGATATTTAAACACACTAACAAACATGCCTTTTATTTTTAAACCATTAAAATTAAAATTCCTGATCGTTATGATGTTGATTTTAAATATAAACAATACTGCCAAAGGAAAGAAGACAGAAAAATAGACAAAGGAAAGAAGAAAGAAAGTATGTGCTGAATAGCGGAAGTAATAACACACTGTACACGAGACTCACCACCTTAAGCAGAATAGCAGTAATTTTTAACTGGTGATACGTACAAACACATTACAAAGAAAGTATGTGCTGAATTAGCTGAAGTAATAACACACTGTACCCGAGACTCACCACATTAAGCAGAATAGCAGTAATTTTTAACTGGTGATACGTACAAACACATTATGTACAAACAAACTGGTGATACGTACAAACAAACATGCCTTTCATTTTTAAACCATTAAAATTCCTGATCATTATGATGTTGATTTTAAATATAAACAATACTGTCAAAGGAAAGAAGACAGAAAAATAGACAAAGGAAATAATTAGCTGAAGTAATAACACACTGTACATGAGACTCACCACCTTAAGAAGAATAGCAGTAATTTTTAACTGGTGATACGTACAAACACATTAGGCATAAAAAGTTAATACTCTTATTAAAAAGCAAAATTTAACAGTTAAAGCTAAAATGATGTTAAACTGGAACACAAAACAGATAAATTTCACAGAATGTTTACTAAAAGTACTCACTTTGTTTTCTGAGCATCAGTACAAGATGACTGCACTTGAATGAGTGATGACTGTACAGATTCTTGATTGAAAACTAAAAAAAGAAAAGAAAACACCTTAAATATGATGAAATAGTAAAAGAAAATAAAAACTTATGTCTTGTCAAAAATAATAAAAAAAATTTAAAAACTGTAATACATCATTATGGTTTTTAAATTTTGTTATGCAAAACCACACATCATAATGCGGTCTAGCATAACGAAAATGTTATAATTGGATTTATTTGTTTTAGGCAATCTATATTAGTGTTTCTCAAACTGCAATCTGATTTGGAAAACATGAACATATAGGAACTGATTTTTAACATTTATGCTTTTAGTTTCCATAATTACTAATGTATCAAATTTTTAATACATATTTGCAATTATCCATTGAAATCACAATATATTTAAAATACAATATATGAAGTCTGTTCAATAAAGAATGATCATAATTTTTCTTGAATAACCTGTGGAATTTAAGACCAAACCAAGCTGCATTACATAACAACTGCACAACTGACTCATGTGCATGGTTTGACCTCGGCAGTTGGCCTAGTTTATGCCTGTTAAGTTTTGCCTACGTGACAATGGACATGACACACGAGGAACAGTACACTGCTCTCAAAATTTTGTTTCTGTTTCAAGAAAACATCAGCTGAAGTGTATGAAATGATAAAAGATGCTTGTAGTGCTATTTTGCAGGTTGTTTAGAATGTTTAAATATGTATGTGACTCACAAAAATCAGTAGTCCTGGAGCTGCAATCACTGCTGTCACTACAGCAGTACTTCCCAGAGAGTAAGCAACAAGGGAAGTTGTTGCTTATTCTCAGGGAAGTCTGAGTTGTTGGGACGTCTACATCATTGCTGAAAAAAGCAAAAGTTATGGCTTCTGCAGGAGATGTTATTGTTGTTATTTGGTTTTTAGGAACATTAGCAACTAAGGCCATATTGCTCCAGGGATATGCGGTGGTCATTCCCCGACCTTTCCAAATCCTCTATATTTGGTGGTCACGGGCTCGAACCCTGGTCCAATCAAGAAGCGTGTACTATGCACTGCCGCTCCTGCCCACCTGGCTACGGAGGTGCCTTTCTGCAGGGGAGGTTGTGGCCACTTTTTTTTTTGACATTCAAGGAATAGTTTACTAGCATGTCGTGCCACATCATGACCGTTACAGGAGCTTACTACAGAACTGTACTGCACACTTTGTGGGATTACATTAACTGCAAACAACCACAACTGCATGCAGGTGGGTGGATGCTGCATCACGGCGAGAGACCTAACATTATTCATAATGTAATCGAATAGCCAGCTAGCCAGCATTGGACCATGTGTCCTGTGATTTTTTAAAATTTATTTTCAAAGTTAAAGAAGGAGCTGCGAGGAAAACGTTTCCAGTCATCAGAAGAAACTGTAAAGACATAGAAGCCGATTCTTAAAGGTATATCAAAAAATGGCTTCCACCATGCTTTTGAAGGATGGCAGAGTTGGAGTAAGTGCATTTAATCAAATGGGGACTGCTTTGAAAATAGCCATCCAAATATGGATCATTAATAAAGGTATGTTCTGAAAAAAAAAATTATGTTCATTCTTCATTGAATAACCTCACATACAGTGGCAGACAAAAAAACTGCATCACCTTAAAAAAAGTAGCATTTTTTTTAGTGATTGTTTGAAAGATATTGTTTGATTACTGTCATTTTGTTTGTTGCAAGGCAAAGGTATTGCATTAGATAATGCTTCTATTGCATTAGACAGTGTCGCATCAGCCATTTCTATAAATACGGCGTTGGAAAGTATACACGCTCATTAGTATTCTGTTTTGAAGAGGTGTAAGCATGGCGTCATATGTTCAGTTGACAACAAGGAAAAAAAGTTTAGCTGTTGCTCTGTCCCAGGAAGGGCTTTCTATGCGTGCTATCGCTGATAAAATAGGCTGCCACCAGTCAACAGTATCCCGGGTGCTGAAATTAAAGCATGAAACCAGTGAAGTGAAGAGAAGACCTGGATCAGGCTGTAAGATAGTGACTATGCCTTCCAAAGATCAATATTTGGAACAGCTATGCCTTCGTAATCGTCATGCTAGTGCTCCTGATCTAAAACTGGACTTTGAGATGGCCTTTGGTGTTGAAACAAG
Source organism: Mastigoproctus giganteus (assembly GCF_048544385.1). Lineage (NCBI taxonomy): Eukaryota > Metazoa > Arthropoda > Arachnida > Uropygi > Thelyphonidae > Mastigoproctus > Mastigoproctus giganteus. The sequence goes on along the minus strand of NC_143576.1, from coordinate 66,082,024 downwards.
TGCATGAAATATCCAAAGACGGCTTTTGGAATGTGGTCTGCATGCCTATCGGCCCAAGAAGAAGCCTTTGTTGACCCAACAAATGAGGAAGAAATTACAGTAAACCCCCGCGAATAGCAGGGGCTACGTTCCTGAGAAATGCCACAAATACCGAAAACGCGAATACTGAGTTATGGCTCCCATAGTAATAAAGGGGTTCCGTTCCAAAGTATGAAATATATAAGAAAAACTAGTCTAAAATTTTGTCTATGTATGTATTATATATACCTTCATGATATGACTATGTACATAGACAGTACATAGTGAAATGCAAGCATAAGGCATCGAAATGAAAATAAGAAATAATTTAATATTAAATGTAATATTTATTATAAATTTCAAACAAATCTTTCAATCCAGCGTCTTTGCTACAGCTTAAAAACTTATCCCGCTAGTTCTATCAAAAGTTTTGCTAAAGTGTTGATAAAGGTGTTTTGCCCTTTCACGAATGATGAAAAGGGGAATTTTATTTTGAGTTCGGTCTTCTATCCACAAATTTAAAGCTTTTTCCATTTTTTCTAATTTAACATCACAGTTACAGAGCAAATTTTTGAAGCAATTAGCGTGTTTTCATGGACACTGCGGCGGATTTTACCGTTGACTCATTGATTTTATAATGTTTTGCCACTGAGGAGACACTTTCACCATTAGAAATTTTGTCTAATAACTCAATTTTATTCGCTAATGTCATCACCTTCTTTGATCTTTTCACATTTCCCTTGTTATTCGTAGCCATATTTTTGTAGGGGTTAGAAAGAACTTGTCCACAATAAAGCCACTTTCTTCCATTAACACACTCAAAAAAGTCTTTTACACTGCAAAACGGTAGATTTATCACTTTTGTAAGCATATCAATTTATAAGCATATAAATTAAAAGCAAACAACAAAACCCATGACAAGCACATACTGAACAAGGATTAGCGAGAAACATCCACGCTCGCGATTTTGTCACCACTCTCCCCCCACCCACTGAGCGCTGTTTTGACCGGGAAAGATGATTTTAGCCACGCCCATTTTTTATGGCGGAAAATGTTCATGGCGATTTAAAATTCACATTTTTTTAGGTTTCATTTTATATTAAATCAGTGACCGCAAATAGCGGGGGTTTACTGTACTTGTTTGGGCTAAAATGCATGTTTCATGAAAAAAAGGAGTAATAGGACACCACCATCTTTTCTGATGAATCAAAATTCAACCAGCATGGCTTGGATGGGAAGCGATATATCAGAAGACGAAAATTGGAGGCATACCATCCATACACATAAAATCTAAGGAAGTGCACCCAGTTGACATGGGTGGCCAGTGCAGTGTTGAGTCGGTTTGGTGTGACATAAGCACTGGGAAAACAAAGTTGAGAGTAGGCGTGTGTTATAGGCCTAATGACGCCGATGAGTACAATAAACAACTGTACAAGGAAATAGAGTGGGCCAGTAAATCAGCTTGTCTTATAATGGAGGATTTTAATTTCCCAGATATAGACTGGAACTTGTGAGTTGGTCACTCACACACCAGCAAGACTTTTGTGGATTTATTGGATGATTGTGTTCTACGCAGCATGTTTGAGAGACAACCAGAGGGAGTAATAATCTTGATCTGATTATCAGCAGTGATTCTTCATGCATTAAGAATCTGCAGATAAAGGAACCACTAGGTGGCGGTGATCACAGTGTACTGATGTCGGATTTACTTAAAGATGTAACTACCATCAGGGGCAAGAGTTTTTGCTTTCGTAAAGGTGACTACAGTGGTCTCAAATAGTTTTTAAATTCTATACAGTGGGACCAGTTGATGATGTTACCAACAGCAAATTCTAAATGGGAGACATTCAAGAAATTAATCTTGGAAGCTACTAGGCTTTTCATACAAACTGAGAAATACTGTTCAAGGTTTAGGCCTAAATGGATGTCAGATGACCTAATGAGATTTGTGGCAGGGAAGAAAAATGCATGGGATGCATATTCATATAAATTATCAGGAGACACAGTTACCTATGATAGATATAAGATAGTCTGTAATGAAGTCACAAAGGTCATTAGGCAGGAAAAGGCTGATTACGAGAAACTTTTGGCAAACAATGCAAAGAAAAACAGTAAAGTCTTATTTACTTATGTAAACTCTAGAAGGAAAGGGATGAATCAGATTGGTCCACTTGACATCGACGGTTCGATTGTTGATGAACCTGCTGAGGTACTGACAAACAACGAGCATTTTGCATCTAAATTCACACATGAGGAGGTCTGAAGGGAAATGTACACCAGAAGCTTATTAAACTCTCGATGGGAGCTAAATGATTTTGTAATAACTGAGAGCAATGTGGAGGAGAAATTGTTAAAATTGAACATAAGAAAGGCACCTGGAGTGGATGAGACCAATCCAGTTATATTAAAGGAAACAGCAAAGTAAGTAAGCAAACCCTTAGCCATCATTATGATGATGACTTCCTTTGACTTAGGGGAGGTCCCTATGGATTGGAGATGTGCAAATGTGTCCCCAATTCACAAAGGGGTATCAAAGGGTGACATGGCTAATTAGAAACATGTTAGACTAACTTCTATTTCAGGGAAAATAATGGAGTCACTGGTTAAGGATGTGATACAGGATGATCTAGACAAGACTGCAGTTATAGTTCAGACACAGCAGGGGTTTGTTAAGGGGAAGTCTTGTCTGACCAATATGATTGGACACTATAGTGTGGTTGCTACAATGGAAAAAGGATGGTTGAGTGGAAGAAGCCAGAGAGTGGTTATCAATGGACTCTTCATGGACTAATGTTATTAGTGGAGTCCCCCAGGATTCTGTGTTGGGCTCATTGTTGTTTTTGGTATTTATCAATGATACTGATGGAGGTATATCACGGTTGTAAATGACAGTAATGATAGTGTGCTACTGCAACAGGATCTGGAAAAGTTGAGCAGATGGGCTGAGAGGTGGCAACTGAAGTTTAACATTGACAAATGTAAAGTACTACATAGGGGTAACAGCAGTGGTGAGCAGTGAATATTTTAACAATGGGGTTGCAATTTTCCGACTTTCTACCGAGTAAATTCGATTGGTCACAGAAATGACGTCATCCGCGGCTTCCACTAGAGGCTCTTCCCACACTCGCACTACTAGTAGTGCGATTAGAGTGTGTGATGCATTTTTCGCAACTGGTATGATATCTCAAGTCAGGACAGATTTAGGGGGTGGACAGATGCGGCTTATTACCCCCTTAACTATGCATATAAGTGAATGTGTAAAACGTTCCCAGGTCTATCTAAAAAAAAAAACAACTTAAAAACCTGGTCGTCATGCATCGATGATAACTGGATATGACAGTCTCTCGAGTTCTAGCTTTTTAGAATTTTGGAATAGTACGATGTTGCAATCATGCTTCCGGAAGTGTGACTGCAATGTATGATTCCAGTAAGTATGATTGCAACAATACAAATATTTGTCAACAATTTCTTTTTTTATCTCGCATTTTTGTAACATTCCATAGTTAGGTTCTGCTAACAGCTGCATATGTTGCTTCAACTACAAGATCAGTACATCAATTGGTGCTATTTTACAGAGATATTTAGATACGTTGCACTCGCAAGTATACATATCTTACTTTAGTAATCATAAATCCATTATATCTTGGCTTCCAGAAATTAGAAAATCTGTGAATGATCAATAAAATATTTACAGTAAAAAAGCTCTTTTATTTTGTAATCGATATATATAAATCAAAATACCTAAAAGAAATGCAAAGGGTGTTTCGCATAAACCATCTACTGCGCGTGCTCAGCACACACGCAACTTTTTTATTCGTCTTTATTTTAACAATTAGGGAAATATAATGGATACATTTTTTTCATGATAAAATTTTAATATTGCGCATAAAAAATAACATGAAATATTTCCCCTATCATAAATAACATAAAAACTATCACAATATAAAAACAAATATTACTTAAAAACAAACTTTCTAGAAAAAGTACATGAAAAAAAAATTATTTCACAAATATTCAAGAAAAATTTATTCTAAAAATTGCCATATAGAATTTATTTCTTTATTAATATTTGTTGTCAATCTTCTGCTTTGTTCAATAGCTGAGCGATGATTACAGAGGAATGATTTGACGTAACGATCCGGATCAAATTGAAGCAATGGTTTTCCATTTAGATGTATGGTCACCATAATCTGCAACGTGTTTAATTTTCACAATATTATTCATTATGCTGAAAGCTCACTCAGCTTCAGCACAGCTAATCACAATGGTTTCAAGGACATTTTCTGGCTTTCTTAATTGAAAAGGTAATTTTCACTCGATTTTAAAGATAAACTGTCTTCGACAAAATCTCTAAAATCCTTAATTTTTATTTCATATTTTATCATAAAACTTAAATTTCTTATTTGGTTTTCACCGTCTTGCCAGGTAATCTTTTTACTTTCGATTTTGATTCCTTCAAATTCTTTCCACTTCAACATGATCTCAATTTTAACTTCATAATTTCCTTCAGAATTTTTCAAATTAGCAATAGCATTGATAGTTCGAATAATTAATTTATATGCTTTTACCACTGTGATCCTGTAAAGCTTCTGAATGGTAAGAGAGCTTCTGCAGGATGTCAATCATTAGTGCTAAATGGTTAAGATATTCCAAATTTAAAAGTCGATTTAATAATCTAGAATATTTAACTTCTGATTCAAAATGTTTGCACAAAGGGGGATTATTCCTTCAACCCACAATTGCCATCTGCAAGCAAGCTGCTCATTGTGGCCCGAACACACAACTGATCTTTATAGTTTCCACATTAAGTTCTTTAGCAATCATCCTTAATTCTTGCTATTTTTTTGGAGATTGGTGATACAGTTTTTTTTTTTTTTTAAATTATTGCCTGTATGCCACTATATTTTAGAACATTTTCTACACGGTGAAAGGCTCAACAAAGTTTCAAAATCTGCCAACATTTCATCTTTGTAAGGTTTATATAATATCTTAGTTGCCTCAATCCTGCCCTCTACATTGCCTCCCCTCTAAATGTCAGAATCACACGGATATTCAGCTACTGTGACCATGTAAACATAGACATGAGAAATTTACTGGAAGGCATGGATCACTCACTTCTCCGAAAAACATACGCCCATTTGTCAGAGTAAAGGGGAACCACAACACAGGTTGACCAGAGGCTATAATCCGTGTCGAGAATCTAACTTGTGGAAAGCATATTGACTAGTGCGACTTCTTGGTATGTGATTGACTAGGTTTTACGAACACCACTAACATTGTGAAATGGTAATCCCTTTCACCCTTAATTCACACTTTCTAATTACCTAAAGGCCAGAGGTGAGAACAATGGATACAAAGTTCTCTCCTAATTCTTTCGTTACATAGAAATTTTCTTTCTTCAACAGAAACTATTTTAAATGTAATTACCAAGGGGAATAAAAAAAATTTGCTATAAAGAAGTTCGTTAAACAGAGGTCTGACTGTAATTAAATCAGAAATAAAGCAGCTTTAAAATACATAACCGATCGATTGCACCATTAAAATGCTGGGAATGGGGGCCCCACTCACTCCACCGTAGTTTCGGCTCTGGATACTCAATAATTGCATTCAGGATTTCATTTGCAAAATAAATGATCGTCTCAACAATGGGCTTGCAAATTTTCAAAAAAAAAAAATAACAATGGGCTCTCGCGAGCCCACTATAGCTCACCGCTGGGTAGCAGTTAACCCCAAAGTATAGTATCAATTGGGTGGTACAACACTCAGAGTAGTGGAGAATATAAGGGATCTGGGGGTAATTGTGGAGGCAGATATGAAGTTTTCTGAGCAGTGCAAAAAGGCCGCAAGCGTAGCTCGTGGTGTCTTGTCAATGTTATACACGAATTTTGCTAGCAGGGACAAGGGGGTGATTGTCCCCTCGTATAAGGCAATGGTCAGGCCACACCTTGAATACTGTATACAGGTCTGGAGGCCTCATTTTAGGAAAGCTGTAGAGCTGCTGGAATGAGTACAGAGAAGGTCAACGAGATTGGTGAGTTGGAACAAAGGGTTGGTGTTACGAAGAAAGGCTTAAGTCCTGCAAATTGTAGCTTCTGGAGACTAGGCACTTGCAAGGTGATCTCACTGAGGTGTATAAGGCCTTGAATGGATTGAGCAAACTCAATGCTAATGGGATTCTTCCTCTTGTTCAGATTACTCCTCTGAGGGGACATAAATTCAAACTGAGGAAAGACAATTGTGGAATAGATGTATGGAAATTTGCATTTAGCCAGCGGGTGGTTGATAATTGGAACAAACTTTCATCAAGTTCAAGGCAGAACTAGACGTGTTAAGGTTGTTCAAAATGTGCTAAGGCTGTTCAAGAGAAGAATGTTGCATATCGTAATTGGCTTGTTTCTAATTCTCCAGTTTCATTTTCTGCCTACACCAAAGCTCGCAACAATTGTAAAGCAGTTATTAATCAGTCCAAACTAGAGTTTGAACAGGCTAAGAGTAGAAAACTTGCTTCTTGCCCTAATGGTAGCCGAGCATTCTGGTCTCTTGCCAAAGCTAATGGCTGCAACGTTTGCCCATCTCTGCTTCCACCTCTGTCCAAACCAGATGGTTCTGTTGTCACTTCAGCCAAGGATAAAGCTGACCTACTAGCATCCCATTTTTCTTCCAGCTTATGTATTAATGATCTTGGTAAAACACTTCCCACCATTCCCAACACGCTGCATTCAATGCCTCCTGTGGTCTTTCGTCAAAAGGATATCAGAAGGATTTTGATGAATTTTGATGCTAAGAAAGCTCCAGGTCCTAATGGTATTTCTCCACTTGTTCTCAAAACCTGTGCTCCTGAACTTACTCCTATTCTATGCCGCCGTTTTTCACTTTCTTATTCCAAAGGTGTTTTTCCTTCTGCTTGGAAATTTGCTCATATCCAGCTAGTTCCTAAAAAGGGTCACAAATCCCTCCCATCCAATTATCGTCCCATTGCAATTACTTCTACTCTTTCTAAAGTAATGGAGAAATCAATTAACCGCCAACTCTTAAACTACCTAGAAACCTTCCATCTGATCAACGATCGCCAGTATGGATTCAGTCAGCGTCGATCCACTGGTGATATTCTGGGCTATGTTACCCATTTATGGACTAATTCAATGGAAAGGTTCGGTGAAACACAAGTAGTTGCTCTTGACATCTCAAAGGCTTTTGATCGTGTTTGGCATAAAGGTCTTCTAAACAAGCTTCCATCTTATGGTTTGCCAACTGTTTTTAGTAATTGGTTATCCAGTTTTCTCTCTGATCGCTCACTGAGGGTGATGGTAGATGGTTCTGTGTCTTCTAAATTCTCCACTAATGCCGGTGTCCCCCTAGGTTCAGTTCTTTCCCCCACTCTTTTCCTCTTGTATATTAATGACCTTCTTCCATTGACTGGAAATCCTATCCATAGTTTTGTCGATGACAGCACATTGCATTCCACTTTCCATTTTGAGAAATCATGTCTTGCTGAATCAGCTTCAACTTCTCGAAAATCTGCTACCAATTCCTTAAATGCCGATCTTCAGGTAATTCTCCAGTGGGGCAAAGACAACTTAGTTGATTTCAACCCTTCTAAAACTCAGTCTTGTCTTATATCTCGGAAAAAGGATTCTTCTGCTCCTATACTTATCTTTAGTGACACTCCGATTTCTAGGCAAAATGGTATATCTCTTTTGGGTATTACCCTGACTTCTAATCTCTTTTGGCACAAGCACATTACAAATATTGCTTCCTCTGCATCTAAAAAACTTGGTTTTCTCTTTCGCTCTCGGTGTTACTTGTTACTTTTCTTCCAAACAGCTGCTCACTCTGTCTAAATCGCAAATCTGCCCTGCTATGGAATATTGTTCCCACATCTGGGATGGTGCCCCCAAAACCTCTCTCAGGCTTCTTGATTCCATTCAGAAGACAGCAGTTAGGTTAATTAATGATTCATCTCTAACAGAGTCTCTCCACCCGCTTTCTCATAGACGTACTGTTTCCTGCTGCATGCTTCTTCTACAGATACTTCCATGGGCACTGTTCTTCTGAATTGGCTTCTATAATTCCCGCTCTCTCTTTCAAAACAGTCCAAACACATGCCGCCACCAGCCAAACATCCATTTACTGTCCAACTTCAAACCCACAGAACCAACTTTTCATCTTCCTCATTTATTCATTCAACTGCCGTTTTCTGGAACAACCTTCCTTCATACGTATTTCCTGAAAATTACAATCTACAGAAGGTCAAATCCAATGTCAACAAATATCTTCTTTCGTCTTCTGAACCTCCAACCCAAGCACGGTACTAAGTACTATAGGTTCTAATACCTCTCGTGTTTGGGGGTTCACATAAAAAAAAAAAGAAAAAAAAAAAAGAAAAAAAAAAAAGAGACAAACATTTTGAGTGAACGGATCAGTGAAATGGGAAGGGTGTTTTTTTTTTTTTTTTTTTTGGCTGATCGGGTGGTATAAAAATTTTTTATACCACCCGATCAGCTATAAAAATATAAAATCGACAAAAATAAAAAACTGATCAGATATAAAAATTTTTTATACCGCCCGGTACTAATTAATCAATAGTAATAAAAGGTGGGGAGGACATGATGGATGAAGAAAGGAAGTTTTTGGATATGGCATACACATGAAAAGAATAAAATATATTCCTGACATAACGTGACTTTAACAATCCACCCACATATGCACTACATGGACTTCCTCTAGTCACTGTCTGGCAGAGTAGAGGCAGTGAGATTATACACTAGCTGATGTTGGAGCTTCCTAGAGAGTTACCAATACGTTTGGTGTGGTGTGGTGGACTATCTAGCAGCCAGCCTACAAACACCAGTTGACAACTGTAACTTTTGAAAGAGTGGACTCGCCACGATGCCCATCATAACCACAACAGATATTAGTTATACTACATGATGGAAGAGATGGGGAGCTACCAGAACTTTCCTCTGAACATGTGTTTCACCACTTCAAGCCTCCAATAAGCAGAGTGGTGGCATTTTTATATGTGGTTTGGATGTCACAACTTGAACTCTGCTTATGTTGGTTTACACTTCCAGTATAATAAGTATACTGGAAATATACAGTCTGTATTTCAGGACTTGCACATGGGGGTTTACACTCGAGGGTTACTAATTAATCATGTAAATAATATTATTAGTAACCCTGATAACATTACTATAAGTAACCATTATTAACAATATAAACTGGATTATCTAGTTTACAATGATTTTTCTCTATGTAAACTTGACAATGTAATAAAATATCACATGTTACTCAAGCATTGGAGCTATTTTTTAAATCACAGGTAAAAATTTCATCCTGACATGCTTAAAATACAAGAGATTTGGCTTTTAATGATGCACAATGTCTTTATCTTGAGATTTCCTGTCTTGTTTGCACACAGTTTGCATTCTCTCTTTGTTAGCTTTCATGACCCCATTGTTGGGTGTCTTTTTAATATTCAGTGACGTTGAGGAGTTTATAGTACAGCACTGTTTCATCAGAGTTGAATAACTGTTTTTCTCTGAATTCACCATCTTGAATCACATTATGCACAAAGTTCAGTAAATGTTTCTACTTCTGTAATGTCACCAAATGCAGATTAAACTACAAGACTTAACCTGGGATATCATGTGATGAGCTTTCCATATCCAAAGCCACCTTCAGAAGCTTTAAATGTGTCATTATCTCCACCAAATAGCTTATGAAATTTAAGTGCCCGTGCTTTCAATATTACTTCATTTATTGGTACTTCACTATGCTTTTGTAAAAACCACTTGTATAAGCACTGGTTCACATCCCTATTTTTCACAAAGTCCAGTTTTCCATCTGTGGAGGCCTATTTTTTCTACGGAGTCTATGAATGATTGCAATTTTTCTTCCTCTTTCATCCAACTGCATATCATTCCTTTTGAAATTCTTGAATAACATGCTGCATTTTGTTTCGCCAGTCTTAACTCTTTTGATGGCCATTTACTGTGTATTTATTTCTGATGCCCTAGAATCTACTGTGTTTTGAGAAAACTACTTAAAATCAATCTTAAAATCCGGCCTATCATAGTGTTCATGACACGATAGGAAGTGACATGATTTCTCCATAAATCATTTGTCAGCTCATGTATATTTTTGCCTGGGTTACCCCTTGGCAATTTTTTCTATCTAGGTGTAATATCTAGCAGAAACAAGATGTCATGTGCTGCTGTTTACAAAAATTTACTTTGTAACCCACTTGAAGAATGGTAGCAGTATCTCCCTCCAGAGGTAGTTTATAATCAGCATTCCACTGATATACTCTTTTATTACACCACCAGCTGATGGGAGAACTGGGTATCCACAGTAATTAGTCTTTGATGAGACCTGTTTTTTACAAAAATTACTCTGCAACTGAATATATCAAAGTGAATATAGTAGCCAATTTCTCCTCTTGGAAATATGGTAGTAGGATGTACAGTAGATATGAGTACATACAGTATTCACTTTTTCCAGTTTCCAATATGAAATTGCTAGTTCTTTGAAGACACTTTTTTCATAATTTGTCATGGGGGATATCATACCTGTAGTATATCTGAAACCACGGTATGAAGAAGTATAGTATATGGAGGGTGCACTGTAATATCTTTCAGGCAGCCTCAAATTTTTGATCCCCTTACTGATTAAAATTGTTAATATGACAAAGTTAAGAGTCTATCCTGCTTTTAGTGTAGGATAGAATAAGCTATACTCAGGAATTTAATACAAAACTGAGTATCAGAGAATAAAACTTGTGTGTGGAAATTTTCTGAACACAAATGTTTCTCTACAGATGTTTAATCAATGCAACAGTAGTTATGTTAGTGTCGGGTAGATTATTTCTCTCTCTTTTTTTTGCATCAAGGTAACAATGATCATGAGGCATTGGTGTGCTGATTCAGTAAATTGCATCTATTCTGTGTCTGTTTGCTTGCTGGATGAAAACCTGGGTTTCTTTCTGGGATCAAGAACTGTACAAATTTCTACCAAAACCAATGAACTTAACAAGTGGTAATAATGCCCATAAACGGTACTCCTGTCTAGGTGAGACTCAAATTGAAGTGTTTTCCATGTGGTATAGAAGGACAATAACCGTAACCGCTGTGGTAACTGCAACAGTGTTGTTAGTGTCTGAGAAGAAGTTTCAAACTAAAACACAATAAAGGGTTCATTAACTGTTACATTTCATAGAATATGAATGTCATGCTACACTGGTGTTCAAAGAAAGTGCATCACCTAGGAATTTCATTTCTAAACTTTTTCACGATTGTATGTTACGTTAATGACTAGCATCACAAATAGAAATATAAATTAAAGATATTTATTAATAGTTAAGGCAAAGCTAAGTAATATTTGACAGGTGCTTTCAAAATATTCCAAAATGAGCATTTGCAACCGTAATACAACAGTTTTCTTAAACACAACAATTATGGCTGAAACATTACCAATTATATCCATTACCAATTATCACTATTTATCATTTTAAATGGAAAACAAAATGAAAAGTTCACCAGATTCACTAATATTTAGTTGAACTGCCTCTAGCCCTGATGACAGCAGCACACCGTCGAGGCATTGACAAGATCAATTTCTGAAGATAATCAAATGATAGTTCGTGGTTCCAAACATGAATTATGGCTTACTGAAGTTCACAAAGGATCTTTGGTTTCTCTCTGGCAACTGCAGATTCCACACGATGCCAACAGTTCTCTATAGGATTCAGATCTGCGCTGTTTCCTAGCCAGCTAAGAGTTGTAATGGACCATTGTTCCAACCATTTTTTCACCTGTAACAAATGTAAACACATTACTGTCAAATCTCTAACCTATTTACACTTTTCCCCCAATGACAAGGGGCAGAGTTGCCCTGAAAGATGCAATTACTTGGCAGGTTGAAATGGTCTCTAATGGTTGACAGCAATTTGCCTTCCAATACAGCCAGGTATCCATTGGCATTTATGGAACCTTTTATAAACTGCAGGTGACCTACTTCATGATATGAAATGCACCCCCACATCATTTGGCTGGTAGGGAATTTCACTGTAGACACCATACAACCTGGATGGTATTCTTCATGTCTACAGCTTGTTTGTCTGCCATCAGAGCCATGCATGTTGAATCTCAGAATGTGATGCTCTTTATATAGGCAAATATTGCAAAGTAACAGTTTTTTAATTGTAGTTATATCTCAGTCACTATTTGTATGCAATTGGTCTTCATTTTTCATTATCATTAGTCTTTTGTTTTATTTAATTTTATTTAAATTAAATGAAATGAAAAGTTTGTCATTAATATGTGTGTCCTTTCAGCCATGCTCCAAAATTATTTGAAGGGCTTGCTGTTAGAATTTGAATGTAAAGGTTACAATAACATATAAATAAGTAAATTTTTTGGGTCACTCTGTATTTAAATTAAAGTAATTGCAAACTAGGTGTACAGGGTGATTCACTACCAGTGCGACAAACTTGCAGGAGGTGTAGGGGGCACAAAGACGAATCGGAATCACATAGCCTTGCAGGATCCAAAATGTCTTCGTCATGCGGTAGAGGACGTTGAACGGGAGGTCACGTGAACAGCGATCCCGTGGAAGTCAGCATTTGCGAACCGTTTCTGTTGAAGAAACCAAGTAGCAAAAGTCCTCCAGAGTGGATAATCCGGAGGCTCCAATGATTGGACACGTTGCAGATGGTATGAACTCATTTGGTTTGTTGACAGTATCCTCCATACAGCGGATTGGGAAATACCAAATCGTTGGCCTATCGCTTGAGTACTCTTACTCGGATTGCCTTCTGCAAGACATATGACATTCTCCTCATTGTCTGGTTTCCTCATCGTTCGCTCTTGATTCATGGTACCTCTCGTGAAACAACCAGTCTCACGTAACCTAATTTGTGCACATGTGCAAAAATTGTATGATGAGGAACATGCCTGTGCGGGAAACGTTTCTGGTACAAGCACAGAGCGGCGCGCCCGTTACAGTCAGCAGCTCCATACGCAAGGTGCATGTTGATCAGTTCAACGTTTTAATACTCGTACATCCTACTGCCTTGGGAACCGGTTCGCAAATGCTGACGTCCAGCGGGATCGCTGTTCACGCGCCCTCCTGTTCAATGTCCTCTACCGCATGACAAAGGCATTTCGGACCCTGCAATGCTATGTGATTTGATTTGTCTTTGTTCCCCCACACCTCCTGGAAGTTTGTCTCACTGGTAGTGAATCACTCTGATATGGTAATTTTAGCCAAAGAGTAATTAGTTACTGGAACAATGCATCTAATCTTGTAAAACTAGAAAGCTTATGTAAACTTTAAAGAATTATTATTAATTTTATGGGTTTTAACTAGAGACAGCTATATACACCAAGGGATAAAAATAATCATAAGGTAGGGATGCTTATCAAGAATGTGGAAATGTCAGCCTGTTCAGTTGCATAAATACAGATTATTTTTTCTTGAGGAAGAGCAGAACATTTCATAATCCATTTAGGGATGATCAATAAGTTACATGGTATGTATCAGTAATGGAAACTTATATGAAAAAATAATGAAATCTATACTCCAAACTAGTATGTTTAGAGTCACATGTGGACACACATATTCCTGACAAACTTTTCATTTTATTTAATTTAAAATAGTGTGGAATACAAATTACACAATGTTGTTAAAAAGCAATAATTTAATAATCGCTGGCGGTTTTGGAAATAGTTACATATTTCTATTATCAAGGGTTTCCAGGGGATATTTGAGGTTACAACTTGCCTTTATATTGTTACCATAATGAGATTCTTCATTTGTTTGTTTATTTGGGATTTTTTTAGGTGTATCGGCATCTATGGTGATAGTGCGGCATACATATGGCAAGTACGTATGCTATTTCTTTAAAGATAGGAAGAATTGCAGAACTAGTGCCAGAAAATCAGTTTTTGACTGGCTAAAGGAGGTGGTATACATTAATCATTTTGAGAAAAGTAGAAATGCTTGAGACTTTTGTTTTATTACTCAATTTTTTTTTTTTACTCTGTTGTGGCTGGAGTGAAGAGATTCTGCCATTCTCTTGCATATTTTATGCATTTAACAAGGATATGTTTCACTGCATGCACAGTGTTACAGTGATGACACTGAAGAGGAATTTCCCCTCTTAAAAGATAACCATGAGTAATATTAGTATGGCCTATTTGCACACAAGCTAATATTATCCCCCGTTGTTGAATTAAACTAAAGCTTGAAAGTACAGGTCACTGTTGAAAAAAAGCTGTGAATTAGGGTTGAATTTGAAAGTGTCTGCAATTCTGCCCAGACATGATAGGGAGTATATGATGAGAGCCCTGTCGATCAATTCGGCCCTGGAAAGATTGTGCAAGGCTCAAGGGGGTAGAATTTTTTTCAGCCTAGTCTGTACTTGTTAACAGGAGAGACTGCTTCTACAGGGATGGGATACACTTAAATAGAAAGGGTGCAAGAATGTTTGCTGATGCTATCGAGGCAGTGTTAGGTGGGTCAGAAAACTGCTAGATTGGGGGGGATACAAGGACTAATAGATTAACAGTAGCCACTGGCAGAGGTGAAAGTGATTCTTGCACTGCTTCTATTGGAATGAGCAGCAGCCTGGAAAATAAGATGCAGGATATTTCAGAGACTGCTGGGAATCATTGGGGTAAAAGAAAACACATGGGTTGTGTTAGGGTAGCTAAGAAAAAGAACATGTGCATGTATACTTGCGTGTACACCAATGCTAGGAGTTTGGTAAATAAATTTGATGAATTTGAGGTATTGCTCAAAACATCAAAGGCAGATATTGTTGGGATATAAATAATTATAAATATTTATAAATAATATTGATAATGGTATATCAAGTTTAATGTCCAAGTTTGCAGACGATACAAAGGTAGGCAGGGTTGTCAAGGACACTGCTGACACTATGTTGCTGCAACAGGATCTGGAAAGGTTGAGCAGATGGGCTGAGAGGTGGCAAATGAAGTTTAACATTGATAAATGTAAAGTACTACATATGGGAAACAGCAACCCCAGAGCAAAGTATCAACTCTGTGGTACTACACTGACAGTGGTAGAGAATGAAAAGGACCTGGGGGTGGTTGTGCAGGCAGATATGAAGTTCTCTGAGCAGTGAAGACGGGCTGCAAGAGTAGCTCATGGTGTATTGTTGATGATATATAGGAACTTTTCTAGCAGGGATAACGAGGTGATTATTCCCTTGTATAAGGCAATGGTCAGACCACACCTAGAGTACTGTATACAGGCCTGGAGGCCTCATTTCAAGAAGGATATAGAGCTGCTGGAACGAGTACAGAAAAGGGCAACAAGAGTAGTGAATGGAACAAAAGGGTGCTCTTACGAAGAAAGGCTTAAGTTTTGCAAATTACAGTGTCGGGAGACTAGGCACCAGCGAGGTGATCTGACAGAGGTATATAAAGTCTTGAATGGTTTGAGCATGCTCAATGCTGATGGGATTCTCCCTCTTGCTCAGAATAATCACCTGAGAGGGCATAAATTCAAATTGAGGAAAGACAGATGTGCGGAAATTTGCCTTTAGCCAGCGGGTGGTTGGTTGATGGAACAGACTTCCATCC
This sequence comes from Mastigoproctus giganteus, assembly GCF_048544385.1. Lineage (NCBI taxonomy): Eukaryota > Metazoa > Arthropoda > Arachnida > Uropygi > Thelyphonidae > Mastigoproctus > Mastigoproctus giganteus. The sequence goes on along the minus strand of NC_143576.1, from coordinate 66,066,395 downwards.
CTTGTCGTGGAAGTTGATAGCCTAAATAAGTTTAAGGCTTGGCTGGACAGGTATTTCGAACGAACAGAGGGGTGAAGTGGAAGTGGTTATTTTTTTTTTATTTATTTATTTATTTTTTGGCTGATGCTGAATAAGCTTGCTTTCTTGCATCAAATGCCTCTACTAATGCTAATGCTAACTGCTAGATTTCTTTTGGCCTGATTTTAATAAATTTTGGTTGGCAATGCAAATTTTTCTAAAAGAGCCCAACAAAATTTTATGGAAATTCATCCATTAGGAGTCAAATAATTACATTTCGATGGGCAGACACATGTAATATGTGCCGGTAGTGAAGCCAATAGGTGCATTATACATATTTCCTCTTCTGTCACTAGTTTCATCAAGAAACTAGTCAGAGTTAACGTTGAGAATGAGATTGAGAGTACTGCTTTCTCTTGTTGCATCTGTAACATGTTCCAGTAGAAAACAGTAATCCAGAAAAACTCTTACTGTGTGAGTAACTAGCCCACAAGTTCTGGTCAATACTTGGAAAGTTAAAACACCCATTATATGACATTCTGTTTTACTAGTTCCTTCTATTTGTCTGTGTGATTTTTCATTACACTTATCGTGGTCATTAGGCCTGTAATAAATTCCTACCATTTTTATTTTCCTGGTGTTTGTCACACCAGAACGACTTAACATTGCGCTGGCTTAATAAAGCAACTGGGTGCACTGGCTTATATTCTATATGCTTCTTAACCAAGGCATAATTCATTCTGCTCCCCCCCTCATCCTGTCCCATTTGTCTTTTCTGTAAACACCATATTCAAATTCCACACCCTCAATGTCTCATTAGCACCAGATTTTAATATCCTTTTAATGTCTACTATTAACCCCGGGGGCTCACACCTGGTGAGTATGGGCTTGGCAAACCCAGGGTCCTGAGCTGGATATCATCATTCTTCTCTTTCTTGGTGATTCCTTTCTACTTCTCTCTCTCTCTCTCTCTCTCTCTCCTCTCTCTCTCTCTCTCTCTCTCTCTCTCTCTCTCTCTCTCTCTCTCTCTCTCTCTCTCTCAGGGGGTAACTTGGGAATTTTTTTTTATTTTTTTTTTTTTTTTGGCTGGTGCAGCATAAGCCTCAGGCTTCCTTGTACCATATGGCCATTAATAATAATAATAATAATAATAATAATAATAATAATTTGAACACAACGAATACTTCAAATTCAACAAATTTATTTACTTATACACCTAGTATTTGTGTACCAGTATGTGCAGCTTGTACACTGATACTACCATGATTTTTATTCATCATACTATGTTACTGATATAATGAATATAATATATTATTTATAAGGAGAAATTAACACTTGAACTGCATTTACCATTCGGAAATTCATGCCACAATCTGTTCAATATGTCCTCCACATTCATCAATACAGTAAGTCCCCGAGTTACATAACTTCGGACTTGCATACATTTTTTCAATTTTTTTTTTTTTTTTCAGGATTGTAATATTTAAAACAGTAAATAAATAAATAAGCGATCAATAATTATGAACGTGGCATGCACAAATTGCACAAGTGAGATTCTGTACTGTGTCCATTGTTGTTTTCAATGATATTGATGAAGTTATATCAGACTTAATGTCTACGTTTGCAGATAACACCAAGGTTGGTTAACGACAGTCATCAGGGTGGGCTACTGCAACAAGTTCTACAAAAAGTGGATCAATGGGTTGAGAAATGGCAGTTGAAATTTAACATTGACAAATGCAAGGTACTGCACATGGGTAGTAGTAGTAACACCTCTATCAGATCACCTCGCCAGACACTGTAATTTGAAAAAATTACGCCTTTCTTCGTAAGAGCAACCCTTTGTTCCGTTCACTAACCTTGTTGCCCTTCTCTGTACTCGTTCCAGCAGCTCTACATCCTTCTTGAAATGAGGCCTCCAGACCTGTATACAGTACTCAAGGTGTGGCCGGACCACTGCCTTATTATACAAGGAAATAATAATCACCTCCTTATCCGTGCTAGAAAAATTCCTGTATATCACTGATAAGACACCATGAGCTACTCTTGCAGCCCGTCTGCACTGCTCAGAGAACTTCATATCTGCCTGCACAACCACCCCGAGGTCCCTTTCATTCTCTACCACTGTTAATGTGTAGCACCACAGAGTTGATATGTTGCGCTGGGGTTGCTCTTTCCCATATGTAGTACAGTAAACCCCCGCTATTCGCGGTTTCGCGATCGCCGATTTAATATAAAAATGAAACCTAAAAAAAGGGTGAATTTTAAAGTGCCGTGAATATTTTCCGCCATAAAAAAACATGGGCGTGGCTAAAATTATCTTTCCCGGTCAAAACAGCGCTCAGTGGGTGGGGGAGAGGGGTGACAAAATCGCGAGTGTGGATGTTTCTCGCTAATCCTTGTTCAGTGTGTGTTATGTGCTTGTCATGGAAGGTTTCGTCATTTGCTTTTAATTTATATGCTTATAAATTGAATAAATTTATAAATTGATATGCTTACAAAAGTGATAAATCTACTGTTTTGAAGTGTAAAACAGACATTTTCGAGTGTGTTAACGGAAGAAAGTGACTTTATTGTGGACAAGTTCTTTCTAACCCGTACAAAAATATGGCTATGAATAATAAGAATAATGTGAAAATATCAAAGAATGTGATGACATTAGCGAATAAAATTGAGTTGTTAGACAAAATTTCTAATGGTGAAAGTGTCTCCTCGGTGGCAAAACATTATAAAATCAGAGTCAACGGTACGATCAATCAAACAATCGAAAGAAAACATCCACCGGAGTGTCCGTGAAAACGCGCTAATTGCTTCAAAAATTTGCTCTGTGACTCGTGATGTTAAATTAGAAAAAATGGAAAAAGCTTTAAATCTGTGGATAGAAGACCGAACTGAAAATAAAATTCCGTTAAGTTCACTCATCATTCTCGAAAAGGCAAAACTCCTTTATCAACACTTTAGCGAAACTGGTGATAGCACTGGCGGGATTTCTAAAAAACCTATCCCGCAAAGGCACTGGTTTGAAAGATTTGTTTGAAATTTCTAATAAATATACATTTTAATATTACATTTAATATTAAATTGTTTCTTATTTTCATTTCGATACCATACACTTGCATTTCACTATGTACTGTCTATGTACATAGTCATATTATGAAGGTATATACAGGGTGTTTCAGTTAAACGTTTCAGAACTTCTAAGAGGGGTAGGGTACATCCTGACAACTCGAAATCATATAGCAGTGTGGGGTCGGAAATGCTTTCCTGAAGCGGTGTTGTACACAGAAGCACCATAAAAAGAAAAGAGACCATAAGTGAGAAATCGTTTTAATAATACATGAAAAGAAGCAAAAGGTACATGGATTAAAGTAAGTGTTCGAAGTTTCTTCAACCTCGTATTGCTTTCGCACAGTGGTACCTTGGAAAATGTGCTACAAATCCCCTTTTTCCTGCTGAAGTGTTTTCCGATGAGGCATCCTTCACAAGGGAAGGAATTTTCAACACGCATAACGACCATATCTGGGCGGTCGAGAACCCGCATGCAATACGACGTCGTGCAGCACAGATTCGATTTTCGGTCAATGTATGGGCCGGTATTATGGGAGATCACCTCATCGGACCTTACCTGTTACCGTGTCATCTAACCGGACCTATCTACTTGATTTTTCTGCAGCAAGTATTGCTACAACTTTTGAGAGATGAACAGATTTCTGCATCGACGCAACAGACAATGTGGTTCCAACACGATGGAGCCCCTGCCCATTATAGCGGAGATGTTCGTAACTACCTGGATGTCACATTTGGTCAACAGTGGATCGGACGTGGTGGTCCTGTGCGTTGGCCTGCTCGGTCACCCCACCTATCATGTCTTGATTTTTATTTCTGGGGTCATATGAAATCGCTAGTTTATGACACCCCTGTTGACAATGCTGAGGAGCTGGTTGCAAGAATCGCAGTAGCTGCCGAAGAAATTCGAAATTCGCCTGGAGTATTCCAGAATGTTCGGATGTCCATGCGTCGGAGATGTGAGGCGTGCATTGTAGCCCGTGGAAGAAACTTCGAACACTTAGTTTAATCCATGTACCTTTTGCTTCTTTTCATGTATTATTAAAACGATTTCTCACTTATGGTCTCTTTTCTTTTTATGGTGCTTCTGTGTACAACACCGCTTCAGGAAAGCATTTCCGACCCTACATTGCTATATGATTTCGAGTTGTCAGGATGTACCCTACCCCTCTTAGAAGTTCTGAAACGTTTAACTGAAACACCCTGTATAATACATACATTGACAAAATTTTAGACTAGTTTTTCTTATATATTTCATACTTTGGAACGGAACCCCTTCATTACTATGGGAGCCATAACTCAGTATTCGCATTTTCGGTATTTGCGACATTTCTCAGGAACGTAACCCCTGCGAATAGCGGGGGTTTACTGTACTTTACATTTGTAAATGTTAAACTTCGTTTTCCACCTCTCAGCCCATCTGCTCAACCTTTCCAGATCCTGTTGCAGGAGCATAGTGTCAGTAGTGTCCTTAACAACCCTGCCAACCTTTGTATCGTCTGCAAACTTGGACATTAAGCTTGATATACCATCATCAGTATCATTTATAAATACAGAAAACAATAATGGACCCAACACTGAACCCTGAGGGACTCCACTAATAACATTAGTCCACGATGAGCAGTGTCCATTGATTACCACTCTCTGTCTTCTCCCCCTCAACCACTCCTTTATCCATAGCAGCAATTTGCCTCCAGTGTCACTCTGCTCCAATTTGTGCAGCAGTCTTCCATGTACAACAGTATCAAAAGCTTTTCAAAGATCCAAGTATATAATATCAAAGTTATTCCCTGCATCCAGTTCTTTTGTGACTGCATCATAGCATCCAATCAAATTGGATGCTATGATGCCTTAACAAAACCATGCTGTATCCGAGCTATAACTGAAGTCTTGCCTAGATGATCCTGCAGTGCTTCTTTAACCAGTGCCTCCATTAATTTTCCTGAACAAAAGTTAAACTCACAGGTCTATAATTACTTTTGTCAGCCTTTGATCCTCCTTTGTGAATTAGGGTCACATTTGCACATCTCCAGTCTATGGGTACCTCCCCTGAGTCCAAGGAAGCTCTCATAATTATAGCTAACGGTTTGCTTATTTCATTTACTGCCTCGTTTAATATAACTGGATAGATCCCATCCACCACAGGTGTTTATCTTCAACAATTTCTCCTCCACCTTACTCTCACTTATTACAAGGTTATCTAGCTTACTGCCAGAGTTGAATACACCTCTGGCATTCCCCTCCCTGAATAACTTCTCATGTGTGAATGTAGATGCAAAATACTCGTTTAGTTTGTTACCTACCTGAGCAGGATAATCAACAGTTGAACCATCGATATCAAGTGGACCAATCTGATTCATCCCCTTCATTCTAGTGTTTACATAAGTAAAGAACTCTTTGCTGTTTTTCTTTGCATCCCTTGACAAAGATTTCTCGTAATCTGCCTTCGTCTGCCTAACCTGCTTTGTAACTTGGTTACACATCAACTTGTATCTATCATAGGCTTCAGTGTCACTTGTTAATTTGTATGTATCCCACACATTTTCCTTCTCTGCCATATGTCCCATTAGTTCATCTGACATCCATTTAGGCCTAAACCTTGAACAATATTTCTTAGTTGGTATGTAAAGCCTAGTAGCTTCCAAGATAAGTTCTTTGAATGCTTCCCATTTTGAATTTGCTGTGGTAACATCATCAGTTGGTCCCACTGTATAGAATTTAAATACTGTCTCGGACCATCATAGTCGCCTTTACGAAAGCAATAACCCTTCCCTTTACCCCTGATGGTAGTTACCTCTTTGAGTTAATCCCACTTCATCACACTGTGATCACTGCCACCTGTTGGTTCCTCTATCTGCAGAGTCTTAATGAATGAAGAATCACTACTGATAATCAAATCAAGAGTATTACTCCCTCTAGTTGCCATCCGAACATGCTGATGTAGAAAACAATCATCCAATAAATCCACAAAAGCCTTGCTAGTGTGTTGGTGACCAACCCACAAATTCCAGTCAATATCTGGGAAATTAAAATCCCCCATTATAAGACTCTCTGATTTACTGGCCCACTCTATTTCCCTGTACTGTTTCTTATTATACTCATCAGAGTCATTAGGCCTATAGCACACTCCTACTCTCAATTTTGATCTTCTAATGCTTATGTCACACCAAACTGACTCGACACTGCACTATCCAGCAATGTCGACTGGCTTCACTTCCTTGAATTTTATGTGTTTCTTAACTAATAGCATAACTCCTCCTCCCTTCCTATCCTGTCTATCCTTTCTGTAGACGTGGTACTCCCCAAATTCCAGTTCTGCATTCCTTATATCTGTGTGACACCACGTCTCTGATATCCCAACAATATCCGCCTTTGATGCTTTGAGCAATACCTCAAATTTTAGAGGGAAGGGTGGGCAGGTTAATAACTTAAATAACCACACCCTGAATACATCCTTGTGACACATTGCTTAATGCTGGTCAGGTGCATGACTTGCAATAAAATAGTTACAAAGAAGTTGTAAATACATCTATCCATCGTGGCTATATGAAACATCAAAGGAAATTTATTTATTTCTTATATAATTTTATCAATGCTTTTTGAAGCAAATGAACTGGCAATCACCTATCTGGATGGACATCAGTGCTGTAGGTGGATATCCCACGGTTTTTTTTTTTTTTTTTTTTTTATGTGAACCCCAAACACGAGAGGTATTAGAACCTATAGTACTTAGTACCGTGCATGGGTTGGAGGTTGAGAAGACGAAAGAAGATATTTGTTGACATTGGACTTGAACTTCTGTAGATTGTAATTTTCAGGAAATACGTATGAAGGAAGGTTGTTCCAGAAAACGGCAGTTGAATGAATAAATGAGGAAGATGAAAAGTTGGTTCTGTGGGTTTGAAGTTGGACAGTAAATGGATGTTGGCTGGTGGCGGCACGTGTTCGGACTGTTTTGAAAGAGAGAGCGGGAATTATAGAAGCCAATTCAGAAGAACAGTGCCCATGGAAATATCTGTAGAAGAGGCATGCAGCAGAAACAGTACGTCTATGAGAAAGCGAGTGGAGAGACTCTGTTAGAGATGAATCATTAATTAACCTAACTGCCCTCTTCTGAATGGAATCAAGAAGCCTGAGAGAGGTTTTGGGGGCACCACCCCAAATGTGGGAACAATATTCCATGGCAGGGCGGATTTGCGATTTATACAGAGTGAGCAGCTGTTTGGAAGAAAAGTAACGCCGAGAGCGAAAGAGAAAACCAAGTTTTTTAGATGCAGAGGAAGCAATATTTGTAATGTGCTTGTGCCAAGAGAGATTAGAAGTCAGGGTAATCCCCAAAAGAGATATATCCTTTTGCCTAGAAATTGGAGTGTCACTAAAGATAAGCATAGGAGCAGAAGAATCCTTTTTGCGAGATATAAGACAAGACTGAGTTTTAGAAGGGTTGAAATCAACTAAGTTGTCTTTGCCCCACTGGAGAATTACCTGAAGATCGGCATTTAAGGAATTGGTAGCAGATTTTCGAGAAGTTGAAGCTGATTGAGCAGGGCAAGGTTTCTCAAAATGGAAAGTTGAATGCAATGTGCTATCATCGGCAAAACTATGGATAGGATTTCCAGTCAATGGAAGAAGGTCATTGATATACAAGAGGAAAAGAGTGGGGGAAAGAACTGAACCTTGGGGGACACCGGCATTAGTGGAGAAGTTAGAAGACAGAGAGCCATCTACCATCACCCTCAGTGAGCGATCAGAGAGAAAACTGGATAACCAATTACTAAAAACAGTTGGCAAACCATAAGATGGAAGCTTGTTTAGAAGACCTTTATGCCAAACACGATCGAAAGCCTTTGAGATGTCAAGAGCAACTGCTTGTGTTTCACCGAACCTTTCCATTGAAGTAGTCCATAAATGGGTAACATAAGCCAGAATATCACCAGTGGATCGACACCGACGGAATCCATACTGGCGATCGTTGATCAGACGGAAGGTTTCTAGGTAGTTTAAGAGTTGGCGGTTAATTGATTTCTCCATTACTTTAGAAAGAGTAGAAGTAATTGCAATGGGACGATAATTGGATGGGAGGGATTTGTCACCCTTTTTAGGAACTGGCTGGATATGAGCAAATTTCCAAGCAGAAGGAAAAACACCTTTGGAATAAGAAAGTGAAAAAAGGCGGCAAAGAATAGGAGTAAGTTCAGGAGCACAGATTTTGAGAACAAGTGGAGAAATACCATCAGGACCTGGAGCTTTCTTAGCATCAAGATTCATCAAAATCCTTCTGATATCCTTTTGACGGAAGACCACAGGAGGCATTGAATGGACCGTGTTGGGAATGGTGGGAGGTGTTTTACCAAGTTCATTAATACATGAGCTGGAAGAAAAATGGGATGCTAGCAGGTCAGCTTTATCCTTGGCTGAAGTGACAACAGAACCATCTGGTTTGGACAGAGGTGGGAGCAGAGATGGGCAAAAGTTGCGGCCAATAGCTTTGGCAAGAGACCAGAATGCTCGGCTACCATTAGGGCAAGAAGCAAGTTTTCTACTCTTAGCCTGTTCAAACTCTAGTTTGGACTGATTAATAACTGCTTTACAATTGTTGCGAGCTTTGGTGTAGGCAGAAAATGAAACTGAAGAATTAGAAACAAGCCAATTACGATAGGCAACATTCTTCTCTTGAACAGCCTTAGCACATTTATTGGAAAACCAAGGTTTAGATAAAGGACGAGATTTTAAAGTGGAGTGTGGGATAAAGGATTCCATTCCTGCAAGAATAATTTCACTGACACGATCTGAGCAAACGTTGACATCAGGAGTTTTGAAACAGTAATCCGACCAAGGAAAAGAAGAAAAGAAGTCTCGCAGGTCATCCCATTTTGCATTCTTGTAATGCCAAACAACACGAGGTTGGGAATAGCCATGAGATAAAGGTTCCATTGGAGAAGAGACAATCACCAAGTTGTGATCTGAAGTGCCTAAAGGACCTCTCACTTCGACCGTGTACTTAGAAGGGTTGTTTGTGAGAAAAAGATCAAGCGTATTGGCTGTATGATTCGGATTGTCCGGTATTCTTGTAGGTAAATGAACAATCTGTGCTAGGTCATTAGTAATTGCAAAAGCCTCAGCATCTCGACCTGCTGGGTCGGTGTGACTAGAAAACGGAAGCCAGCTGGAGTTGTGAACATTAAAATCACCAAGGAAAATTACCTCACTGTTAGGAAAGTTGGACTGGAGAAAGTCAAGTTGCAACGAGAGGAAGTCAAAGAGCTCCAAGTGATTAGTGGAGTTGGGAGAACGGTAGAGACAACAGATGAATTTGACACAATGAGGTAGAGAGATTTTAAGCCAGAGAAGATCAAAGAGTGGAGATTCCAAATTGCCAAGTCTCTGACAGGGAATATCAGAACGGACATATGCACAAGTACCACCTTTGAGGCGAAAGGAATCATACAGCGAATAATTTGGGCATCTGAGATGAACAGTAGTTGAATCAACCGATAACTGAGATTCTGTCAGAAAAAGTACATGGGGTTTGGCAGACTGCAAGTGGAAATGGACATCGTTGAGATTAGAATTGAGACCACGTATATTTGTGAAATGAATTAGGAAATCCTTGGGAGGTTTAGATCTTTTCGCAGATAAGCTTGTTCTATTAGTTTGACAATTCATGGTGTATTCAATAGTAAGAAAAAGTGGGTGGGACATGCTGTATGAAGTAATGAAATTTTTGGATATGGCGTACATGTGGGAAGAATATACCCAGATCCTTGACATAACGTGGCCTCGACAATGCTCCCCGCATACACACTACTCGGACTCCCTCCAGTCACTATCTGGCAGAGTAGAGGTAGCAAGATTATACACTAGCTGATCCGGAAGCCTCCTAGAGAGTTACCAATAGGTTCGGTCCGGTGTACTAACTAGCGGCCGGCCTGCGAAAACCGTTTTAGAGCTGTACCCTCGAAATGTAAGGAATATTGGATCTCGCCACAACGTTCATCATAACCTCAAAAGTCATCAATCATACTGCATGATGGAAGAGATAGGGAAGGGTTGACCGGAACTTAGCTCTAGAGACTAAACATGGGTTCCACCACTTCAAGCCTCCAATAAGCAAAGTGGTGGTATTTCGCCGGTTGATGAGAGTCATCTACCACCTAGTACTGCCTGGTAACATAGAGGGGCGGCATTCCTCCATGTGGTGTGGGCGCCACACCTCGACCCCTGCTTTCGTTGGTTCACACCTGGGTGGTCACCCACCATGTGCTTGTGCATGGAGGTTATACCCAGGATTACTAACAGTCCCACCATCGTGAAGGTGCAAGCAGAGGATTTGGTTGTCACAGACCGTCCGGACTTCTCCGAAATTGGGTCCACTTGACTTGAGTGTCACCCGAATATCAGTTCCATCAGCGTTTTAGACTCCCAGGTAGCAAGTACAGCTTGTCTGGCATATCTGAGAGAATGTCTGTGACAACCTCAAGGACCAACCTCAAGTAACCAACCTCAGGTTACTCTACTTCTTGTGCATTATTTTAATACAAGATGACATCATGAAATTCTTAACATTCCTATTTACAAAAAAAGAATGCCAAACTTGTAATCTGACAAAAAAAGAAAAAAAAAAAAAAAAAAAGATTATCTAGATCTATAATAGCAGGGATTCCTCAGGTAGCTATGCTGCTACCATTCTCCGTGGAGGCGCCTCCATAGCCAGATGGGAAGGACCAGCAGTGCGTAGCACACGCTTCTTGATTAGACCGGTGTTTGAGCCCGTCACCACCAAATATGGAGGATGCGGAAAGGTCTGGGAATAACCACCGCATATCCCGGAGCAGTATGGCCTTAGTTGCTAATGCTGATAAAAACCAAATAACTAACTAACTAACTATTCTCTGTGGAAAGCCAAACTTCATAGGTTATGTTAGCATTAGCATTAGTAGAGGCATATGATGCAAGAAAGCAAGCTTATGCAGCATCAGCCAAAGGAAAAAAAAAAAAATTCCACTTCACTCCTCCGTTCGTTCGAAATACCTGTCCAGCTGAGCTTTAAATTTATTTAGGCTATCAACTTCCACAACAAGGGATGGATGTTTGTTCCAGCAACCAACTACCCACTGGCTAAAGGCAAATTTCCGCACATCTATCCTACATCTGTCTTTCCTCAATTTGAATTTATGCCCTCTCAGGTGATTATTCTGAACTAGAGGAAGAATCCCATCAGCATTGAGCATGCTCAAACCATTGAAGGCTTTATACACCTTATCAGATCACCTCGCTGGTGCCGAGTCTCCAGACACTGTAATTTGCAAAAATTAAGCCTTTCTTCGTAAGAGCACCCCTTTGTTCCATTCACTAATCTTGTTGCCCTTCTCTGTACTCGTTTCAGCAGCTCTACATCCTTCTTGAAATGAGGCCTCCAGACCTGTATACAGTACTCTAGGTGTGGCCTAACCATTGCCTTATACAAGGGAATAATCACCTCCTTATCCCTGCTGGAAAAATTCCTGTATATCACTGACAATACTCCATGAGCTACTCTTGAAGCCCGTCTGCACTGCTCAGAGAACTTCATATCTGCCTGCACAACCACCCCCAAGTCCCTTTCATTCTCTACCACTGTCAGTGTAGTACCACAAAGTTGATACTTTGCTCTGGGGTTGCTGTTTCCCATGTGTAGTACTTTACATTTGTCAATGTTAAACTTCATTTGCCACCTCTCAGCCCATCTGCTCAACCTTTCCAGATCCTGTTGCAGCAGCATAGTGTCAGTAGTGTCCTTGACAACCCTGCCAACCTTTGTATCGTCTGCAAACTTGGACATTAAGCTTGATATACCATCATCAATATCATTTATAAATACAGAAAACAATAATGGACCCAACACTGAGCCCTGAGGGACTCCACTAATAACATTAGTCCACGATGAGCAGTGTCCATTGATTACCACTCTCTGTCTTCTCCCCCTCAACCAGTTATCCTAGAATAACATATAGTCAAATTCAAAGTAATTGATAATGAAAAAGACCTAGAGGTAACTACACATTCTGATACGAATTTTTGAGCAGTGCAGACAGGCCATGAGAACATCTCATGAAGCTCTATCAATGGAGACTGAAAATGATATATAGGAACTTTGTGCAGCAGGCTGTGTTTTCTAAAAACCAACTGTAGAAAGAACTGGTTAGGCCACACCTTGAATATTGCACATAAGTTTGGAAACTTTATTTTATAAAATATGAAGATTTGTTAGAAAGATGATGCAGAGAAGTGCAATGTGCCTATCTGGAGACAAAAAAAAAAAAAAAAAAAAGAAGAGTATTTTACAAAGAAAGATTAAGGTTCTGTAAATCACATCTGGAAATTAGGTATCTGCATGGTGACTTATCTGAAGTTTTTAAGGATTAAACACCTCAGTGAGGTCACCATTTCAGAATGAAATAAATAAATACCATTAGCATTCATTCATTTTACTTTGACACAGGTGAAAGAAATGTTAATGGAACTTAAATCTTTCTGAGATGACACAGGGGAGGGAGGGATATGAATTAAAATAACAAAAAAAAAAAAAAAAAAAGTTTTCATCGTACTTCATTACAACCACCAGTACTAATAATATTATAACTAATATTATTAGTAAATATGCAGGAGGGGAAAAAATATATACATTTTTTTAACAATTAACATATCATTAACTGTATTTAATGGTCAGATGATCTTGAACCACGGTCATCTCAAATGCATGTGCTAAGCACTCCTGTGCTAATCACTCAACTACAAGTGGAAATTTTGCCTTTGGCTAAAGAATAAATGATTGTTGGAATAAATTGTTGGCTAAAGGAAAAAGAAAAATTATTAGAATGAATGTACAAATGAAGTGGATAAAAAGATTATTTTTTTCTTTGACCAATAGTGCATAAGCTTGCTTCCTTGCATAATTTTGACAAAACTAATGGGAATGTCACTACACTCAATTAAACAGGACATCAGCTGTGAAGGTTCCCAAGAGACCTACACCATGTAAGCTTCCTAAAAAACCAAAGTCTGAAGGCTTGAACTCTCACACTGCACTACAATATCTAGAAAATGAGAACATGATGTATCCCCAGTTTCATGGTGAATTTGATGTGGGAGGAAAGAGATATGAGATAGTGGAGGAGCAACAGATCCATCCCCTGAGGGATCATTGTAAATCTATCATAAATATAATGCTGCCAGAGCAACAGACAAGAACCTACAGAGTTAAAACTATGTTTGTTTCCAGTTCTTCCACAATTACATTGTCTAAGACAGAACTGACAGGAGCACCCACAACTGTACTCTGATAAGTTAAACATAAGTGCAAAGTTCTTTTCTACAGAAGATATATGGGTGCTGCTTTAGGCTTTTGTCTAGCTAGGGGTATGATTGTTTAATGACTATTTACACCAACAAATTCATGGTATGACTATGAGTACCCTTGTCAGTTCTGCCATATGACCATGCAGCAGCATACTGATAATGTGATTGCAGTCATCCCTCAGAGGTTGGAACTGCTGTTCCACCTCTGCTTTATAAATTATCTTTCACAATTTACCATGAAAGTGGAGATTGTTAAAATTTCTTTTCCAGTTATTGTACTGCAAAATGTCTTAAGGCTCACACCTAAAGACTTCTATTTTTAGGAAGCATGTGTGTGTCAATTTACCAACTATAGGTTTGAAAATGGTCCTAGGCATCCTATCTGCAATTGCAAACCTGATTAGATATGTATATATCCTTCTTCTGGATAGGCTTGAGCTGCAGGCTTGTAATGATGCATGAGGTCCTCTATCCCATGACACTGACTTTTTTTTGTTCATTACTTATATCTCCCACTATGCAGATGTTTCTGAGCAGCTTGCCAGAATTTTTCATGTGTGCAACTCCCTGGCAGGAAGCTGAAATCCATTATTAATAATGTGAAGACACTTCGTCCTTCGCTTATAAAGAGTGGTTTTGTTCATCAATAAAAGTTATACATGGGGTTTGTTATTATGTTGTTAAGGTGGGTGGGAAACTGGAAGACCATATGAAATATGGAGGGGCTACTGGCCCATCAATTTTGCTCATTCTGCTTGGGCAGAGCATTACTGGTGTAAGCGGCATTACAAGTCTAACCCTATGCTGAGATGGCTGACTGTTCACACAATTTACAGTCATTCATAGCTTGATATGTTCATTTAGCATTCATAGCTTGATATGTTCCATATTTTGATTGTGGAGACTCCCTGCTCCTTTCTTTCTTTTTTTTTTTTCTTTCGTGAGCACTGTTGTGCTATAGTATTTATAAGGCAATTGTAAGACCACATTTGGAGTACTTTGTTCAAGTATGGAGACTTCATCTGAAAAAAGACATTGAGTTTCTTGAAAGGGACTAAAGGTGAGCAACTCGAATGGTGAGATTGGAAGGACGGCTGTATGAGGAAAGACCCCGATTATGTGGGCAACAGAGCTTGGCAACCAGCCACCTCACAGGTGACCCGATTGAGGTTTATAAGACTCTGAGAGGGATTAGTAAAATAACGAAGGTGGAATTCTCACTATTCTAAAGAATTCTAGAATGAGGGGGTCATAAATTCAAATTACAGGGCTTGAAGTTTAGATTAGATTGCAGGAAGTTTTCTTTTAGCCAATGAGTTGTTGACAGCTGGAACAAGTTGCCCTCGCAGGTAATTGAGGCTTACAGTTTGAATAAATTCAAAGGTCAACTGGATACTTACCTGTTATAGCTGATAAGAGGGAGTTAACATTTCTGCAATATGAGTGTTAGTATGCTTTATACTTAACTTCTAATGCACATCATATTTTGCTGTCAGATATTAATTACTTCTTTTTACTCCCCCACTTACCCCCACTCCCTGCCTCTTTCTTTCTTCCTTCCCTGAGCACTGTTGTGCCATAGCAATTTTTGTCACATGACAGCCATGATATTTAAGCTAATATGTGTTGCTTTTTGTACAGCTGATAAAAAAGGCATAAACCAAGAAGGCTATTGAATCTGTGTATTTTCATCACTTTTGCCATTTTATTTTATCAATTATTAATTGATTTTTATCTATTTTCATATTTATCATTTTTAGTTTATATATTTTATTAAAGTTTCATTTAATGTTTGTGTTTAGTTGGATTTTACAAAGAATTTTGTTTGTTAATACAAAATTTCCATTTGCCATAATGTTTAAAGTGTTAATGGCAAATATCAGACTGAAGAAACTTTGCTCAAACCAGAAATTAATTTAGATTAATTTTTTTTTGTTAACAGGTCAAATGACTATACACTATAAACAGAAAACAGCAATTAATATACACAAAATACAAGATGAAATCAATAAACAAAATTCAGACTATGTAAATTCTAATCAATGTGTATAACGAAGTGAGTGTAAAAAAAAAAAATAACTGATAACAGATATTTAGCCAAAATCATGAAATCCAGTGAAAACTTACATGATGTTTGTTTACAGTTTTGTCTTAACTGATCAAGATGTGAAAGTGTCTGATCAACAGATGGGCCCTGGGATTTATTCGGTTGTTGTCTGAAAATATAAAGGTCAACAGAAGCTCTTTTTGTTTGTATCAGCAAAATAACAATTTTCATTTATGTTAAAAACTGGTTTTAAATTTAACTTCAGCTAATATTTGTATATTTATTTATTCATTTACATCATCTACTACATGCAACTGCAATTCCAACACAGGCAGGTATTATATACAGAGCATGTGCATGTAATAGGCCCAATACATACAACACACACACACACACATATACAGGGTGTCTCAAAAATATTGGTACAAACGTTTAGGGGAGGTAGGTAACATCTAAAGGAATGTGAATCGCATAGGAACCCATAACCGGAAATGTCACAGGAAAGTAGTAGCAGAGGCACAAGAAGCAAAAATGACACAAGACAGTAATTAGTGGCAAACATTTATTTGACATAATATTAACAATGGAATATGAGATGGATGCATTTCATGATGTTGCAACAGATGCGCGAAGGTTCCACCATGAGATGCGATGCATGCGTGACACCAACGCAGCATGGATTGGCGGACATGGTCGAACACACCTGGAGTTTCTTTGACAGTAGCAGCAGCGCAGACAAGTCTCGCCACGAGATCCATTTCCATCTCCACAGGCGATTCATACATGATAGATTTGAAGGCCCTCCACATAAAGAAATGAAGGCTCGATAAATCAGGTGAGCGTGGGGCCAGGCAACGGGTCCACCACGGCCAATTCATCGATGCCCAAAACACAGGTTCAAATGGTCACGAACAAACCTTCCATAATGGGCAGGTGCCCCGTCATGTTGAAACCAAATGTTGCGTCTCACATTTGCTGGAACATCGTCAAGTAACCCTGGTAGAACTTGTTCAAGAAAGATCCGATATTTAGCGGAGTTCATGCGGGATGGTAACAGGTATGGGCTGACTAAGCAGTCACTGACCATACCTGCCCACACATTTATTGCGAAGCGATGTTGTGCCGCATGGGGGTGCACACTGTGTGGGCCCTCTGCTAATCCATAAACTAGGTGCATGTCTGCCAGCTCACAGTTCGTATATCGATGCATGCTCTTCGTGCGGCGACTACTGCTTGAATGAGTAAACCAGAAATTTTCCGTCTCGCAAACTGATGAACAGCACCGTGTACCGACTTACGGTGACATTTCCGGTTATGGGTTCCTATGCGATTCACATTCCTTTAGATGTTACCTACCTTCCCTAAACATTTGTACCAATATTTTTGAGATACCCTGTATGTATATATATATATATAAGCTAACAAACACAAAATGTATAGTTAATCAAGTTACTATCTGAATTCATACGTTCAGTTATTAAATTTACCTATATTACACTGAGTGGAGAGAAATCATGGGATACCTATTTAGTAACGGGTAGGCCCATCTTTTACTTGGATAAGGGCAGTCACACGGAAGGCAATGAGTCCACTAGTTCACGAAGGTTTTCCATAGGTATTTCCATCTATGATTGCTGCACCTCTGTCCATGATTCCATCGCATTGTTGAGTGGAGGATCCAAAGCTCGAATGGACCTTTCCATAGCATCCCAAAAGATGCTCCACAGGTTTCATATTCGGAGAACAGAGAGGCCATTCCATGGGGGTAAAATCTGCAGAATGCTCTTCGAACCATTTTCTAGTCACCATGGTTCTGTGGAGAGGGGCATTGTCCTGTGGGTCCATAATGATCATGAAGGGATGCAGATGGGCTGCAAGAATGGACATGTAACTGGACCATTCAAAGATTTGTCTAGACATACCAGAGGTACCAACATGTGCCAGTTGAACATGCCCTAAACCATTACCGACTGTCCACCTGCCTGAATAGTTCCTTGTAGATGTGACGGATGCATAGCTTCATTCGGTTTCCACCAGATATGCACCCTCCCGTCCGCTCAAAATAACTGGAAATGAGACTCATCGGACAAGGAGACCCTTCTCCAATCACCCAAGGTCCAGTGCTGATGTTCTTTCACCCCACTGAGGCATAGAGTCCTGTGTCAGGTGTTAGCAATGGGACTCTGGTGGGCAGGCGGCTCACATAACCTACTGCAGCAAATGAGCACCTGACGGTCTTGGTGGAGACATTTCTGGCACCTCCCTCGTTAAAGCTGAATGGCATATTCCCAATACACTCTTGTTACTGTTGAACAGGGATAGTGCAATTTCTGTACCACCACTGCAGTAGAGTGACCCATGCATCGGGCACTCATTATCATCCTTCTTTCAAAGCCGGTTAACTCACAATATTTATCCATATTTACACCGAATTAACATCTATGTACCTATATACACTGCCAAGCAGTGGGTTCGTTCACTAGCGAGAGGAGTGACAGCGTCACATTGCCCAGCAACCAAGTATCCCATGAATTCTGTCCTTTCAGTGTACATTACTTTATGATATTTATATATAATCATAAATAAGTTTCATGGTTTTCTGCTAGGTATATATACTGTGTTGCTAGAGCATTCCTTTGGCCTGTCAAGGGACACAAATGCGCACGCACGCACACACACACACACACACACACACACACACACACACACACACACACACACACACACACACACACACACACACACACACACACACACACACACAGTTGCCAGTTACTGATACTCGGAATGGTTTTTTTTTTGTGAAGTCTTGGTGGATGGCACCATTCAATATATTTAATCAATAATTAAATCAACAATTTAATCGTTTAATCAATAATTCCCTATGCTGTCGACTACCTTCTAAATTTAATAATATAATCAGAAATTAACAAATAACTGGAGTTGATATTGCTGGTCTCTCCTGTAAACTCTAGAAGGAAGGGAATGAATCAGATTGGTCCACTGGATATTATTATTATTAACCATATGGTGCAAGGAAGCCTGAGGCTTATGCTGCACCAGCCAAAAAAAAAAAAAAAAGATTCCCGCATCGCATTACTCTGAGAGAGAGAGAGAGAGAGAGAGAGAGAGAGAGAGAGAGAGAGAGAGAGAGAGAGAGAGAGAGAGAGAGAAGTAGAAGGGATTCACCAAGAAAGCAAGAAAGAGAAGAATGATGATATCCAGCTCAGGACCCTGGGTTTTCCAAGCCCATACCCACCAGATGTGAGTTCCTAGGGCATCGATGGTTCGATTAGATGATCCTGCTCAGGTAGCTGAAAAATTGAATTAGGATGTTGCATCAACATTCACACATGAGGAATTCTTTAGGGAACTGGAGGTCAGAAGTTTATCAAACTCTAACAGGCAGATAATTGATTGTGTAATAACTCAGAGGAAAGTGAAAGAGAAATTGCTGAAGTTAAACATAAAAAGGCACCTGGGGTGAATAGGTTCTATTCAATTATATTAAGGGATGTGGCAGAGGAAGTAAGCAAACCCTTAGCCATAATTATGAAAGTACCCTTGAATTCAGAAAATGTCCCCGTTGACTGAGGATGTGCAAATGTATCCGCAATTCACAAAGGGTGACACGAGTAATTACAGACCTGTTAGTTTAACTTCTGTTCCAGGGAAAATAATAGAATCACTGGTTAAAGAAGAAATGCAGGATCATCTAGACAAGACTGCAGTTATAGTTCAGACACAGCATGGGGAAATCTTTTCTGACCAATTTGATTGGATACTATGTGGTCATAAAGGAACTGGATGCAAAAAAATATAATTTTGATATTATATACTTGGATTTCAGAAAGATACTGCTGCACATAAAAGAAACCAGTACAAATCGGAGCAGTGTGGCATTAAGGACAAGTTGCTGTGGGAGAAGACTCTCTGTCTTCTCCCACCAAAATATTCAATGGACATTGCTCTTTGTGTACTAATGTTATTAATGGAGTTCCCAAGGGTTCAGCGTTTGATGTTTTCTATATTTATCAATAATATTGATGAAGATATATTAGGTTTAATGTCCACGTTTGCAGATGATAGGAAGGTTGGCAAGGTTGTGAATGACAAAATGACAGTATGTTATTGTAACAGGATCTAGAAAATTCAGACAGATGGGCTGACAAGTGGCAAATGCAAAGTACTGCATAAGGGTAGAGTAATTCCAGAGTAATATATCAACTGTGTAGTACTACAATCAGGTTAGTGGAGAATGAAAAGGGCCTGGGGTAATTGTGCAGTCAGATATGAAGTTTTCAGAGCAGTGCATACAAGCTGCTCATGAGATCTTGTCAATGATCCATCAGGAATTTTGCTAGGAGGGATAAGAAGGTGTTATAACTTTGTATAAGGCAATTGTCAGGCCACACCCAGAGTGCAGCATACAGGTCTGGAGGCCTCATTTTAAGAAGAATATAGAACTGCTGGAACAAGTACAGAGAAGGGCAATGAGATTAGTGAGGGGAACAAAGCTTGCTCTTATCAAGAATTTCTTAAGTTCTGCAAACTGCAGTGTCTGGAGACTAGACATCTCCAAGGTCATCTGAGTGAGGTGTACAAGGCTTTCAATGGTTTGAGCAAGCTCAATGCTGATGGATTCTTCCTCTTTCTCAGATTACATACCTGATTATCCACAGTCATCATGGTAAATTCAAACTGATGAAAGACATTTGTGCAGATATATAGATGGGCAGAAATTTGCCTTTTAGCTAGCTAATAGTTTATTGCTGGAACAAACTTCCATCTGTCGTGGAAGTTGACAGCTTAAATAGATCAAGGAAGAAATGGACAGACTTTAAGGGAGAATGGATAGGTGAAATGGGAAGTTTTTTTTTTTTTTTTGGCTGATGCTGTATAAGCTTCCTTCCTTGCATTGCTACTAATAATGCTAATGCTAATATAAATACAAAGTTTCAAACAAGAAAATTAGTTGACTTTCTTCAGTATGCTTAGGTTTAACTAATGTGAAATTTTTATATACAGGTAGTTCTCGAATTTACGAGTTAATTCATTCCTAGCGCGCGCTCGTAAAGAGGGAATTTATTTCCCACAGACATAAGGTTAAAATAGGGGTTACGTTCTCAACAATGAAATTAGATAGCTAATTAATTTATGTTTAAACAATGATTGATTTATTGAAAGAAATGAAAACGTAGCCTGTAAAATCAATCAAATTATAATAATAGAGAAATTATTTATTTAAAATTTTAAAGAATGTTTATTCTTCATCATCATTGACTAAATGCACACTTGTTGATCACTCATTATTGGCTCGGCACTCATTGGTTTGTTGCACAAGGAGTCGTCTTTTTCAGAAATGTTTCAAGATTGCATGCATAAGCATTTTTTAACAGCACACACAAATTGCAACTAACATGATTTGCATGGAGTAATAAGTCTACGAAGCTTAAAAAAAAAAGGAACAAAGAGAAGATTCCGAAAATTTATTTATGTTTTTTATATGATTGAAGATTTCAGTAAAGGGGAAACACATTTCACCATAATAACATAAAAAAACCACATAATTCCAGCTATCGGCATTTCCGCAAATGCAAGAAGATCGAGTTTACTACCCATTTATAATTGTTTTATGGTTGTGACCTCCAGAAATGTGCTTTAGAAAAATATCACAAAGACATTTAAAATTGATTCTTATAACAGAATATATGATAACGATGAAAGTGTTGTGCATTTTAATGATTTGAATTGGTAACTAATACAATTTACAAACCATGTTCACGACCTTTTATATGGCCTTAAGGTCACGCTCGTGACCTTAAAAAATTACCTTTTAGAGAGATAAATAGCTTAGTTATACAGCAAAAATTTCTGGTACCACTCAGCAGCACACAACAGACAATCATCCTCAAAAGGCAACTTAACACAAAATCGACAGGGCATAAGACCATATGCTTTACAATGATATTTGTAAAGCATATGGTCTTATGCCCTGTCGATATTTGTAGTGGGGTGGAGCTGTCTCTCAAATACCACCATGACATTTCAAACCACAATGTCTAAGCGCAGGTTCCCGGCACAGCGATGGGCTCAAGTCCAGGATTTTTGATAAATGCACGCATGGAAACAATATGTTGACAATACATTTGCAATTATTTGGACGGGGGGGGGGGAGATGAGGTGCTTGGTTTCTCAATAGCTTCTCAATGTTTATTCAGCCCACCTCGGAGGTGGAAGTAGAGGGTACCTCCCCTTTCCTTTCTGCGTTGGTACATAGGGAAACCCATGTGTCGGGGCCAATACACACATTACAATATGGTTCAAGCCAACCATCACAAGAACAGTGTCATTTGGACATTACTGGATAGGGCTGAATCAAACTGCAGCATCTCCGAGGATAGAAAAGAGAAATTAAACGTGTCACAGCAGATCTCAGGAAATGCGGCTACCCGACCCAGAGGGTCAGAGATATCCAAGAAGCAGGGCATGGACGTAGAGAGCCGTTTACACCCATTGCCACCGCATACATTCCCTACTATCCGGACCTAACTGAGTGTATAACTCGGGTGTTGCGTGATTGCTAGACATGCTATGTACAGCTATCAGGGTGGATGTTGCACCCAGTTATGCCAACGGCTGAAGATCACATACCTATGATATGTGTAAGTGGGGTTGTATATGAAATAAAATGAACAGATTGTAGGGAATGTTATGTCGGTGAAAAGAAGTGTAGATTTAAAGATCATATAGGGGAGCATATCAGCACAATAAAGATAGCGGATCATGGGAGCTCTGCTGTGGCAGAGCATTTTTGGGAATAGAACCATCAAATCTCTCCTGACGAAGCTGTAATCATTGACTGGGCACACAGATTTTGGGACGGCAAGTGGCTAGAAAGCTTGTGAATTTGCTCCTCTCAGAGTAACACTATTAATAGAGACAGGAGAGTCCTCATTCATCCCCACTTCGAAGCTGTGGTTCTCAGACGGGATGAACGGTTCCACCTAGCACGCTCCAAAACAATTTCCGGTTCCAGTGCACATAAGGAGAATCCTGCCCGCGCTCCTGTAGAAACATGTGCTGAGAACAGTGCACCTGCTGATATTTAAGGATGTACTGTATCTTAATTTTTACTGTTGAAAAAGGTGGATCTCTCTGAACACTTTGGTATTTTATCGCTTTTATTGGTGTTTTATTTTATTTTTATGAAAATCCCAAACACAAAAGGTATTAGAACCTATAGTGCTTAGTACCGTGCTTTGGTTGGAGGTTGAGAAGACAAAAGAAGATATTTGTTGACATTGGACTTGAACTTCTGTTGACTGTAATTTTCAGGAAATACGCATCACGGAAGGTTGTTCCAGAAAACGACAGTTGAAAGAATAAATGAGGAATATGAAAAGTTGGTTCTGTGAGTTAAACGTTGGACAGAAAATGGATGTTGGCTGGTGGTGCTGGTTGGCTGGCTGGTTAAGACTTTTCAAAGAGAGAGCAGGAATTATAGAAGCCAATTCAGAAGAACAGTGCCCATGGAAGTATCTGTAGAAGAGGCATGCAGCAGAAACAGAACGTCTATGAGAAAGCGAGTGGAGAGACTCTGTTAGAGATGAATCATTAATTAACCTAACTGCCCTCTTCTATATGGAATCAAGAAACCTGAGAGAGGTTTTGGGGGCACCACCCCAGTTGTGGGAACAATATTCCATGGCAGGGCAGATTTGCGATTTATACAGAGAGAACAGCTGTTTGGAAGAAAAGTAATGTCGAGAGCAAAAGAGCAAACCAAGTTTTTTAGATGAACAGGAAGCAATATTTGTAATGTGCTTGTGCCAAGAGAGATTAGAAGTTGGGATAATCCCCAAAAGAGATATATCATTTTGCCTAGAAATCAGAGAGTGCCACCAAAGATAAGCATAGGAGCAGAAGAATCCTTTTTGCGAGATATAAGACTAGACTGAGTTTTAGAAGGATTGAAATCAACTAAGTTGTCTTTGCCCCACTGGAGAATTACCTGAAGATCGGCATTTAAGGAATTGGTAGCAGATTTTCGAGAAGTTGAAGCTGATTCAGCAAGACATGATTTCTCAAAATGGAAAGTGGAATGCAATGTGCTGTCATCGACAAAACTATGGATAGGATTTCCAGTCAATGGAAGAAGGTCATTAATATACAAGAGGAAAAGAGTGGGGGAAAGAACTGAACCTAGGGGGACACCGGCATTAGTGGAGAATTTAGAAGACACAGAACCATCTACCATCACCCTCAGTGAGCGATCAGACAGAAAACTGGATAACCAATTATAAAAAACAGTTGGCAGACCATAAGATGAAAGCTTGTTTAGAAGACCTTTATGCCAAATGTGATCAAAAGCCTTTGAGATGTAAAGAGCAACTGCTTGTGTTTCACTGAACTTTTCCACTGGATTTGTCCATAAATGGGTAACATAAGCCAGAATATCACCAGTGCATCAAAACTGACGGAATCCATATTGGCGATCATTGATCTGATGGAAGGTTTCTAGAGCTCAAGAGCTGGTGGTTAATTGATTTCTCCATTAATTTAGAAAGCGTAGAATTACTTCTACACTTTCTAAGGAAAGCGTAGAAGTAATTCTACGCTTTCCTTAGAAATCGGACGATAATTGCAATGGGACGATAATTGGATAGGAGGGATTTGTCACCCTTTTTAGAAACTGGCAGGATATAAGCAAAGTTTCAAGCAGAAGGAAAAATACCATTGGAATAAGGAAGTGAAAAAAGCGGCAAAGAACAGGAGTAAGTTGAGGAGCTAGGTTTTGAGAACAACTCGAGAAAAGCCATCAGGACCTGGAGCTTTGTTAGCATCAAGATTCGTCAAAATCCATCTGACATCCTTTTGACGGAAGACCACAGGAGGCATTGAATGGAGCATGTTGGGAACGGCGGGAGGTGTTTTACCAAGACCATTAATGCATGAGTTGGATGAAAAATGGGCTGCTAGCAGGTCAGCTTTATCCTCCGCTGAAGTGACAACAGAACCATCTGATTTTGACAGAGGTGGGAGCAGAGATGGGCAAAAGTTGTGGCCAACAGCTTTGGCAAGAGACCACAATGCTCGACTACAATTAGGGAAGAAGCAAGTTTCCTTCTTTTAGCCTGTTCAAAATCTAGTTTGCACTGAATAATAACTGCTTTACAATTGTGGAGAACTTTGGTGTAGGCAGAAAATGAAACTGAAGAATTGGAAAATAGCCAATTACGATATGAAACATTCTTCTCTAGAACACCTTTGGCACATTTATTGGAAAACCAAGGTTTAGATAAAGGACAAGATTTTACATTGGAGTTTGGGATAAAGGATTCAGTTCCTACAAGAATAATTTCACTGACACAATCTGAGCAAATGTTGACATCAGATGTTTTGAAACAGTAATCTGACCAAGGAAAAGAAATCTCGCATGTCATCCCATTTTGCATTCTTGTAATGCCAAACAACACGAGGTTGGGAATAGCCATGAGATAAAGGCTCCATTGGAGAAGAGACAATCATCAAGTTGTGATTTGATGTGCCTAAAGGACCACTCACTTTGACCATATACTTAGAAGGGTTGTTTATGAGAAAAAGATCAAGCGTGTTGGCTGTATGGTTAGATTTGTCTGGTATTCTGGTAGGTAAATGTACAATCTGTGCAAGGTCATTAGTAACTGAAAAAGCCTCAGCATGTCGACCAGCTGGGTCTGTGTGACTAGAAAATGGATGCCAGCTGTAGTAGTGAATATTAAAATCACCAAGGAAAATTACCTCACTGTTAGGAAAGTTGGACTGGAGAGAGTCAAATTACAAAGAGCGGAAGTCAAAGAACTCCAAGTGATTAGTGGAGTTGGGAGACCAGTAGAGACAACAGATGAATTTGACACAACGTGGTAGAGAGATTTTAAGCCAGAGAAGATCGAAGAGAGGAGATTCGAAATTACAAAGTCTCTGACAGGGAATATCGGAACTGAGTTGTTGTTATTTGGTTTTTAGGAGCATTAGCAACTAAGGCCATATTGCTCCGGGGATATGTGGTGGTCATTCCCTTTACGCATCCTCCATATTTGGTGGCTCACGGGCTCGAACCCCGGTCTAATCAAGAAGCATGTGCTACGCACTTCTGCTCCTGCCCACCTGGCTAAGGAGGCACCTATCGGAACTGACATATGCACAAGTACCACCTTTGAGGCACAAGGAATCACACGGTGAATGATTTGGGCAACTGAGATGAGCAGTAATTGAATCAACCAATAACTGAGATTCTGTCAGAAAAAGTACATGGGGTTTGGCAGACTGAAAGTGGAAATGGACATCACTGATATTAGAATTGAGACTACGTATATTTGTGAAATGAACTAAGAAGTGTTTGGTAGGTTTAGATCTTTTCGCAGATAAGCTTACTCTATTAGTTTGACAATTCATGGTGTATTCAATAGTAAGAAAAACTGTGTGTGGGGGGGAGGGACTTGCTGTATGAAGTAATTAAATTTTTGGATATGTCGTACACATGGTAAGAATATACAAAGATCATTGACATACCATGGCGTTGACAATGCCCCCCCCCCACATACACACTAATCGAACTCCCTCCTGTCACTATCTGGCAGAGTAGAGGTAGCAAGATTATACACTAACTGATCCGGAAGCCTCCTAAAGTAGCATTAGCATTAGTAGAGGCATTTGATGCAAGAAAGCAAGCTTATGCAGCATCAACTAAAAAAAAAAAAAAAAAAAAAAAAAAACACTTCCACTTCACCCCTCTGTTCGTTCAAAATACCTGTCCAGCTGAGCCTTAAACTTATTTAGGCTATCAATTTCCACGACAAGGGATGGAAGTCTGTTCCACCAACCAACCACTCGCTGGCTAAAGGCAAATTTCCGCACGTCTATCCTACATCTGTCTTTCCTCAATTTGAATTTATGCCCTCTCAGGCGATTATTCTGAGCGAGAGGAAGAATCCCATCAGCATTGAGCATGCTCAAACCATTTAATGCTTTATACACCTCTATCAGATCACCTCGCTGGTGCCTAGTCTCCAGACACTGTAATTTGCAAAACTTAAACCTTTCTTCGTAAGAGCACCCCCTTGTTCCATTCACTAATCTTGTTGCCCTTCTCTGTACTCGTTCCAGCAGCTCTACATCCTTCTTGAAATGAGGCCTCCAGACCTGTATACAGTACTCTAGGTGTGGCCTGACCATTGCCTTATACAAGGGAATAATCACCTCCTTAACCCTGCTAGAAAAATTCCTATATATCATTGACAATACACCATGAGTTACTCTTGCAGCCCGTCTGCACTGCTCAGAGAACTTCATATCTGCCTGCACAACCACCCCCAGGTCCCTTTCATTCTCTACCACTGTCAGTGTAGTACCACCGAGTTGATACGTTGCTCTGGGGTTGCTGTTTCCCATGTGTAGTACTTTACATTTGTCAATGTTAAACTTCTTTTGCCACCTCTCAGCCCATCTGCTCAACTTTTCCAGATCCTGTTGCAGCAGCATAGTGTCAGTAGTGTCCTTGATAACCCTGCCTACCTTTGTATCGTCTGCAAACTTGAACATTAAGCTTGATATACCATCATCAATATCATTTATGAATACAGAAAACAATAATGGACTCAACACTGAACCCTAAGGGATTCCACTAATAACATTAGTCCACTATGAGCAGTGTTCACTGATTACAACTCTCTGCCTTTTTCCTCTCAACCACCCCTTTATCCATAGCAGCAATTTGCCTCCAATTCCACACTGCTTCAATTTGTGCAGCAGTCTTCCATGTGCAACAGTATGAGAAGCCTCTCTAAGATCCAAATATATAATATCAAAGTTATTCCCTGCATCCAGTTCCTTTGTGACTGCATCATAGTATCAAATTGGTCAGGCAAGACTTCCCCTTAACAAAACCATGCTGTGTCCGAGCTATAACTGAAGTCTTGTCTAAATGATCCTGCAGTGCTTCTTTAACTAGTGCCTCCATTAATTTTCCTGGAACAGAAGTTAAACTCACAGGTCTATAATTGCTTGTGTCAGCCTTTGATCCTCCTTTGTGAATTGGGGTCACATTTGCACAACTCCAGTCTGCGGGTACCTCCCCTGAGTCCAAGGAAGCTCTCATAATTATGGCTAAGGGTTTGCTTACTTCCTCTGCTGCCTCCTTTAATATAACTGGATAGATCCCATCCACCCCGGGTGCCTTTCTTCTGTTTATCTTCAACAGTTTCTCCTCCACTTTACTCTCAGTTATTACAAGATTCTCTAGCTTACTGCTACAGTTGAATATACCCCTGGCTTTCCCCTCGCTAAATAACTCCTCATGTGTGAATGTCGATGCAAAATATTCATTTAGTTTGTTACCTACCTGAGCAGGATTATCAACAGTTGACCCATCGATATCAAGTGGACCAATCTGATTCATCCACTTCCTTCTAGAGTTTACATAAGTAGAGAACTCTTTGCTGTTTTTCTTTGCATCCCTTGCCAAAGATTTCTCGTACTCTGCTTTCGCCTGCCTAACCTCCTTTGTAACTTGGTTACAGATCAACTTGTATCTATCATAGGCTTCTGTGTCATGTGTTAATTTGTATGTATCCCATGCATGTTTTTCTCTGCCATATGCCTCATCAGTTCATCTGACATCCATTTAGGCCTAAACCTTGAACAATATTTCTTAGTTGGTATGTAAAGCCTAGTAGCTTCCAAGATAAGTTCTTTGAATGCTTCCCATTTTGCATTTGCTGTTGGTAACATCATCAGTTGGTCCCACTGTATAGAATTTAAATACTGTCTCAGTCCATCGTAGTCGCCTTTACGAAAGCAATAACCCTTCCCTTTACCCCTAATGATAGTTACCTCTTTGAGTAAATCCCACTTCAGCACAATGTGATCCCTGCCACCTAGTGGTTCATTTATCTGCAGATTCTTAATGCATGAAGAATCACTGCTGATAAAATCAAGAGTATTCCTCCCTCTAGTTGCCATCCGAACATGCTGATGTAGAAAACAATCATCCAATAAATCCACAAAAGCCTTGCTAGTGTGTGAGTGACCAACCCACAAATTCCAGTCAATATCTGGGAAATTAAAATCCCCCATTATAAGACTCTCTGATTTACTGGCCCACTCTATTTCCCTGTACAGTTTCTTATCATACTCATCAGAGTCATTAGGCCTATAGCACACTCCTACTCTCAATTTTGATCTCCCAATGCTTATGTCACACCAAACTGACTCGATACTGCACTGTCCAGCGATGTCCACTGGCTTCACTTCCTTGGATTTTATGTATTTCTTAACTAATAGCATAACCCCTCCTCCCTTCCTATCCAGTCTATCCTTTCTGTAGACGTTGTACTCCCCAAATTCCAGTTCTGAATTCCTTATATCTGTGTGACACCAAGTCTCTGATATCCCAACAATATCTGCCTTTGATGTTTTGGGCAATACCTCAAATTCACCAAATTTATTTACTAAACTCCTAGCATTGGTGTACATGCAAATATACATGCACCTATTTCTATTCTTAGCTACCCTAACACAACCCATGTGTTTACTTGTACCGCAATGACTCCCAGCAGTCTCTGAAATATCCTGAATCTTGTTTTTCAGGCTTCTGCTCATTCCAATAGAAGCAGTGCAAGAATCTCTTTCACCTCTGCCAGTGGCTACTGTTAATCTATTCATCTTAGTATCCCCCCCCAAGCTAGCAGTTTTCCGACCCACGTAACACTGCCTCGATAGCATCAGCAAA
This sequence comes from Mastigoproctus giganteus, assembly GCF_048544385.1. Classification (NCBI taxonomy): domain Eukaryota; kingdom Metazoa; phylum Arthropoda; class Arachnida; order Uropygi; family Thelyphonidae; genus Mastigoproctus; species Mastigoproctus giganteus. The sequence continues at coordinate 66,037,155 of NC_143576.1, read as the reverse complement.
TATTCTTGCACCCTTTCTATTTAAGTGTATCCCATCCCTGTAGAAGCAATCTCTCCTGTTAACAAGTACAGTACAGGCTGAAAAAAATTCTACCCCTCGAGCCTTGCACAATCTTTCCAGGGCCGAATTGATCGACAAGGCTCTCATCATATACTCCCTCCTATTGTGTCTGGGCAGAATTGCAGACACTTTCAAATTCAACCCTATTTCACGGCTTTTTTTCAACAGTGACCTGTACTTGTTAAGCAATTCTGCCGGTCTCCTACTCTTGATATCATTTGTGCCAACGTGTACAACTATATCACCTTTTGTGCCCTTAAAAGATGATATCTGCTCTACAACGTCATCAACCTTTGCCCCTGGCAGACATACCCTGGTTCTGTTCCACCTATCCTTTTTAGAAAGCATGTTCCTCGTTTCCCTGACAATAGAGTCACCAACAACTACTAGTTCCTTTGGGACCAGCGCATTCTGCCTTGGGGGTTGCCGCTGTGTTTCACGATGACCAAGTACAAGCTCTGGCGTTGATGTGGGCAGCTGAGAGCTTGATGGGCCCCTCAATTTAGTTCCTTCGAGTAGTTTTAGTTCCTTAGTGTTATCAATAGGTTCGGTCTGGTGTAATAACTAGTGGCCAGCCTGCAAACACTGTTTTAGAGCTGTACCCTCGAAATGTAAGGAAGATTGGATCTCTCCTTGACATTCATCATAACCTCAAAAGTCATTATCATACTACATGATGGAAAAGATGGGGAAGGGTTGACCGGAACTTAGCTCTGGAGGTTAAACATGGGTTCCACCAATTCAAGACTCTAATAAGCAAAGTCGTGGTATTGCAACAGTTGATGAGAGTCATCTACCACTTAGTATTGCCTGGTAACACAGAGGGGTGGCATTCCTCCATGTGGTTTGGGTGCCACACCTCAACCCCTGCTTATCTTGGTTTACTCCTGGGTGGTCACTCACTGTGTGCATGGAGGTTATACACAGGATAACTAACAGTCTCACTATTGTGAAGCTGCAAATAGGGGATCTGGCTGTCAGAGACCGTCCGGACTGCGTTGAAACTGGACCCACTTGACTTTGAGTATCACCCGAATATCAGTTCCATCAGCGTTTTAGGCTCTCAGTAGCAAGTACAGCTTGTCTGGCATATCTCAGAGAATGTCTGTGACAATCTCAAGGACCAGATTGCTTTTCATTGCTTTTATCTGGTGTTTCATCTACATTGTTTTATTTTATTTTATTTTTATTGTACAGACAGGTATCTTATTTTATCCAGTGTAATTGTACTATTCATTTTACTTGTTTTATTCTATTTTATTATTTTTATCTTTATAGAAGACAACTATAATTTATTTTATTTTATTTAATAAAAGTTTATAACGGTGTAGGATCGTGCAGTAATTGTGAACATGAACATTTGCAACCCCAATTGCCTATTTTAAGAATTGTGTAAAGATCATACTTTCAACTCAGCGTTGTTATGGACCTATATGAGAGCCCTAAGAGAATAACAGAATGATACCCAAGAGGAGCTAGAAGAAAACCTGGAAGACAACGATGGAGATGGACAGATGAAATTCATGAGTTGTGGGTAGTAAATGGATGGCCATTGCACAAAACAGAAGGAACTGGAAAGTTGCTGGAGAGGCCTTCATCCTGCAGTGGATTGAAAATGGCTGATGATGATGAAGTCCCACGACAGGCAAATGAAATAGCCAGTCTCAGAGACAGGTGATAAATCCCAGAGAGAATATTAAAAAGACAAAACAAGGTTGGCCTGCCGAAGAAACTGAACAAGTAAAAAGAATATTCTCAGAAACCACGCTAAGATATACCAAAGCAATAGAGCTCAACAAAAACAAAGAGACACTAGTCATGATGGCAGGGAATGATGAAACATGAGGTCTGGTATACAAACTGTCCAGTACGATTTAGCACAGAAAAATATGAGTTCCAATACAGAAAGTAGACCCCCCCACTAGAAAAAATCATCACCACTTGGAAAGTCTCTATGGAAAAAATATTATACAGAATCATAGCCAAAAATGATTAATCTAAAAAACTGACCAACATGCGTCAGCAGATTCAGAATGATAATATCACCCAAACAGAAGTGGCATCACTCAATAAGAAGTGGATGAAGTGGACAGGTGCACAATGCCTGTCCAAGTGAAGAATTCATTGAGGGTGAGGTGGTTAAAAGGTTATGCAAAGTACTTTCCCTAAAACTGACAATCCCGTACAATAAGTGTCTCTCTGAAGACAGGTGCATAAATCTTTGGGCATCTTCCCAAAAATCTGGCACAAAGCACTACTCAAAATTATACACAAATGATGCAGTAAACCAAAAACTAACCCTAATTTGCATTGAATATCCTGAAAAAGGGCTCTGAGGTTGGGCAAATTCATATCTTGGCAATAAATAAACTCATACACCAACCATAAGATTTTTTTTTTTTTTTTTTATGAAACCCCAAACACGAAAGGTATCAAAACCTATAGTACTTAGTACCGTGCATGGGTTGAAGGAGAAGTATTGGGGGAGGGGGATGCCGGGAGCCTGCTAGAGAGTTACCAATAGGTTCGGTCCGGTGTACTAACTAGCGGCCGGCCTGCGAACACCGTTTTAGAGCTGTACCCTCAAAATGTAAGGAATATTGGATCTCGCCACGACATTCATCATAACCTCAAAAATCATCAATCATACTGCATGATGGAAGAGATAGGGAAGGGTTGGCCCGACCTTAGCTCTAGAGACTAAACATGGGTTTCACCACTTCAAGCCTCCAATAAGCAAAGTGGTGGTATTTCACCGGTTGATGAAAGTCATCTACCACCTTAAAAATAAGTATTTTACTGTAACTGAAAATTTACAAATTAAAATAAATAAAATTACTACAGTATGTATTTACAAAAACTGATATTATAATAAATTAAATTATGTACATTGTGAAAAAATTAAAACTGTAATAAAATCCTTGCAAAAAATGTACTAAAATAAACCGGATTAAAAGCGATAAAAACAATAAGAAACCTGGAGCTTTCGGAAGCATCGGCTTCCTTCCACAGCAGTAACAAAACTTCCTGCAACACTTCCTTATATAACAGGCGCACGGTACTTATACACGTGGTTCAGTCGGCGGATGGTCTGAACTAGAAGCGGAAACAGCTCGGGAGCGTGCCAAGCAAAACCGTTCATCCGTACTTAAGACAATGGTTTCAAACAGAGGATGCATACGCATACCTCTACCTCTGTCCCTATTCATGATATTGATGTCGGATGAACTGATTCGTAAGCTCTCGAGCCATTTACGGTCCCAGAACCCAGCTATCCAGAATAACCGCATCCTCCAGGGAGATTTGATGCTGCCTCTCCCAAAAATGCTTGGCCACAGCAGACTTGTTGTAATCAGCGGTTTTTATAGCGTTATGTGAGCGAGACAAAACGACGGCTCAAGGATCATCTGGGGGAGCATGTAAATGCTATAAAAACTGCCGATTACAACAAGTCTGCTGTGGCCGGGCATTTTTGGGAGAGGCAGCATCAAATCTCCCTAGAGGATGCGGTTATTGTGGATTGAACGCATGGGTTCTGGGACTGTAAATGGCTTGAGAGCATACGAATCAATTCATCCGACAACAATATCATGAATAGGGACAGAGGTATGCGTATGCATCCTCTGTTTGAAACCATTGTCCTAAGTACGGATGAACGCTTTTGTTTGGCACGCACCCAGTTCAGACCATCCGCCGACTGAACCACGTGTATAAGTACCGTGAGCCTGTTATATAAGGAAGTGTTGCAGGAAGTTTTGTTACTGCTGAGGAAGGAAGCCGATGCTTCTGAAAGCTCCAGGTTTCTTATTGTTTTTATCGCTTTTAATCCGGTTTATTTTAGTATATTTTATTGCAAGGATTTTATTAGTTTTAATGTTTTCACAATGTACATAATTTAATTTATCATAATATCAGTTTTTGTAAATACATAGTGTAGTAATTTTATTTATTTTAATTTGTAAATTTTCAGTTACAGTAAAATACTTATTGTTATGGCTGGTGTATGAGTTTATTTATTGCTAAGATTTGTATTGAATAATTGACCGTCTCCCACTGTTCAGAAAAATATATGAAAGAATAATAATTAAAGAATAACAGAAACTCTTGAAGCTCAGGGTACTCTGACTCTAACTAATTTGGCTCCAGGCAATGAGGCACCTCCGTAGCCAGGTGGACAGAAGCAGCAGTGCGCAGTACACGCGTCTTGATTAGACCGGGGGTTCAGCACGTGACCACCAAATACGAAGGATGCGGAAAGGTCAGGGAATGACCATCGCATATCCCCAGAGCAATATGGCCTTAGTTGCTAATGCTCCTAAAAACAAAATAACAAAAATAACAATCAACCAGGCAATGAGGATGCCCTCTACAGGGTCTTCGAATTGGTCTACAACGAAACACAAAAATATGCACTAGGTATTTTAATTGACTTTCAAAATGGATTTGATGAGCTCTGGTGGGACAGCATCAATTGTAGAAGAACCATTGTGCAACAGAAATTTAAACCATTCAGGAATATTTCATAGAATTCCAAATAATCGTAAAAAAATAGATATAAATTGAACTGAAAGAACTGCCAAAGGCTATCCTCACATATCTCTTTTGGGTCTGCTCACTTTGGAATCTATTACTCAATGAATGATGTGATAAAAACCTTGCTAATACCAGCATGGTTACATATGGTCCTTGAGGTTGTCACAGACATTCTCTCAGATATGCCAGACAAGCTGTACTTGCTACCTGGGAGTCTAAAAACGCTGTGGAACTGATATTCGGGTGACACTCAAGTCAAGTGGATCCAATTGCGGCAAAGTCCGGACGGTCTGTGACAGCCAAATCCTCTGCTTGCACTTTCACGATGGTGGTACTGTTAGTAATCCTGGGTATAACCTCCATGCACAAGTACATGGCGGGTGGCCACCCAGGTGTGGACCAACGTAAGCAGGGGTTGAGGTGTGGGCCCACACCACATGGAGGAACGCCGCCCCTCTATGTTACCAGGCAGTACTAGGTGGTAGATAACTCTCATCAACCGGTGAAATACCACCACTTTGCTTATTGGAGGCTTGAAGTGGTGGAACCCATGTTTAGTCTCTAGAGCTAAGTTCTGGTCAACCCTTCCCTATCTCTTCCATCATGCAGTATGATTGACTTTTGAGGTTATGATGAACATTGTGGCGAGATCCAACATTCCTTACATTTTGAGGCTACAGCTCTAAAACGGTGTTCGCAGGCCGGCCGCTAGTTAGTACACCGGACCGAACCTATTGGTAACTCTCTAGAAGTCTTCCAGATCAGCTAGTGTATAATCTTGCTACTTCTACTCTGCCAGAGAGTGACTGGAGGGAGTCCGAGTAGTGTGTATGCGGGGAGCATTGTTGAGGCCACGTTATGTTAAGGATCTGGGTATATTCTTTTCACGTGTATGCCATATCCAAAAATTTCATTACTTTATACAGCATGTCCCACTCACTTTTACTTACTATTGAATACACCACGAACTGTCAAACTAATAGAGCAAGCTTATCTGCGAAAAGATCTAAACCTCCGAAGCACTTCCTAATTCAATTCACAAATATACGTGGTCTCAATTCTAATCTCAACGATGTCCATTTCCACTTTCAGTCTGCCAAACCCCATGTACATTTTCAGAAAGAATCTCAGTTGTCGGTTGATTTAACTACTGCTCATCTCAGATGCCCAAATTATTCACTGTATGATTCCTTTCGCCTCAAAGGTGGAACTTGTGCATATGTCCATTCCGATATTCTCTGTCAGAGACTTAGTAATTTGGAATCTCCTCTTTTCGATCTTCTATGGCTTAAAATCTCTCTACCTCATTGTGTCAAAATCATCTGTTGTCTCTACCATTCTCCAAACTCCACTAATCACTTGGAGCTCTTTGACTTCCTCTCTTTGCAACTTGACTTTCTCCAGTCCAACTTTCCTAACAGTGAGGTAATTTTCCTAGGTGATATTAATATTCACAACTCCAGCTGGCTTCTGTTTTCTAGTCACACCGACCCAGCAGGTCGAGATGCTGAGGCTTTTGCAATTACTAATGACCTAGCACAGATTGTTCATTTACCTTCAAGAATACCGGACAATCTTAATCATACAGCCAATACGCTTGATCTTTTTCTCACAAACAACCCTAAGTACACGGTCAAAGTGAGTAGTGCTTTAGGCACTTCAGATCACAACTTGGTGATTGTCTCTTCTCCAATGGAACTTTTATCTCACGGCTATTCCCAACCTTGTGTTGTTGGGCATTACAAGAATGCAAAATGGGATGACCTACGAGACTTCTTTTCTTCTTTTCCTTGGTCGGATTACTGTTTCAAAACTTCTGATGTCAACGTTTGCTCAGATCGTGTCAGTGAAATTATTCTTACAGGAATGGAATCATTTATCCCACACTCCACTTTAAAATCTCATCCTTTATCTAAACCTTGGTTTTCCAATAAATGTGCTAAGGCTGTTCAAGAGAAGAATGTTGCATATCATAATTGGCTTGTTTCTAATTCTTCAGTGTCAATGTCTGCCTACACCAAAGCTCGCAACAATTGTAAAGCAGTTATTAATCAGTCCAAACTAGAGTTTGAACAGGCTAAGAGTAGAAAACTTGCTTCTTGCCCTAATGGTAGCCGAGCATTCTGGTCTCTTGCCAAAGCTATTGGCCGCAATTTTTGCCCATCTCTGCTCCAACCTCTGTCCAAACCAGATGGTTCTGTTGTCACTTCAGCCAAGGATAAAGCTGACCTGCTAGCATCCCATTTTTCTTCCAGCTCATGCATTAATGATCTTGGTAAAACACCTCCCACCATTCCCAACACACTCCACTCAACGCCTCCTGTGGTCTTCCGTCAAAAGTATATCAGAAGGATTTTGATGAATCTTGATGCTAAGAAAGCTCCAGGTCCATCAATCCAGGTCCATTGATGGTATTTCTCCACTCGTTCTCAAAACCTGTGCTACTGAACTTACTCCTATCCAGCCAGTTCCTAAAAAGGGGTGACAAATCCCCCCCATCCAATTATCGTCCCATTGCAATTACTTCTACTCTATCTAAAGTAATGGAGAAATCACTTAACTGCTAACTCTTAAACTACCTAGAAACCTTCTGTCTGATCAACGATCGCCAGTATGGATTCCGTCAGTGTCGATCCACTGGTGATATTCTGGCTTATGTTACCCATTTATGGACTAATTCAATGGAAAGGTTCGGTGAAACACAAGTAGTTGCTCTTGACATCTCAAAGGCATTTGATTGGCATAAAGGTCTTCTAAACAAGCTTCCATCTTATTGTTTGCCAACTGTTTTTAGTAATTGGTTATCCAGTTTTCTCTCTGATCGCTCACTGAAGGTGATGGTTTGTTTGTTTGTTTGTTATTTGGTTTTTAGGAGCATTAGCAACTAAGGCCATATTGCTCCGGGATATGCGGTGGTCATTCCCTTGACTTTTCCACATCCTCCGTATTTGGTGGTGATGGGCTCGAAACCTGGTCTAATCAAGAAGCGTGTGCTATGCACTGCTGCTCCTTCCCACCTGGCTACGGAGGCGCTCGAGGGTGATGGTAAATAGCTCTCTGTCTTCTAGTTTCTCCACTATTGCCGGTGTCCCCCAAGGTTCAGTTCTTTCCCCTACTCTTTTCCTCTTGTATATTAATGACCTTCTTCCATTGTCTGGAAATCCTATCCATAGTTTTGCTGATGATAGCACATTGCATTCCACTTTCCATTTTGAGAAATCATGTCTTGCTCAATCAGCTCCAATTTCTCGAATATCTGCTACCAATTCCTTAAATGCCGATCTTCAGGTAATTCTCCAGTGGGGCAAAGACAACTTAGTTGATTTCAACACTTCTAAAACTCAGTCTTGTCTTATATCTCGCAAAAAGGATTCTTCTGCTCCTATGCTTATCTTTAGTGACACTCTTATTTCTAGAGAAAATGATATATCTCTTTTGGGGATTACCCTGATTTCTAATCTCTCTTGGCACAAGCACATTACAAATATTGCTTCCTCTGCATCTAAAAAACTGTTTTTTCTTTCGCTCTCGGCGTTACTTTTCTTCCAGACAGCTGCTCACTCTGTATAAATCGCAATTCCGCCCTGCCATGGAATATTGTTCCGACATCTGGGGTGGTGCCCCCAAAACCTCTCTCAGGCTTCTTGATTCCATTCAGAAGAGGGCAGTTAGGTTAATTAATGATTCATCTCTAACAGAGTCTCTCCACTCGCTTTCTCATAGACGTACTGTTTCTGCTGCATGCCTCTTCTACAGATACTTCCATGGGCACTGTTCTTCTGAATGGGCTTCTATAATTCTCGCTCTCTCTTTCAAAACAGTCCGAACACGTGCCGCCACCAGCCAAGATCCATTTACTATCCAACTTCAAACTCACAGAACCAACTTTTCATTCCCCTCATTTATTCATTCAACTGCCGTTTTCTGGAACAACCTTCCTTCATATGTATTTCCTAAAAATTACAATCTACAGAAGTTCAAGTCCAATGTCAACAAATATCTTCTTTTGTCTTCTCAACCTCCAACTCAAGCATGGTACTAAGTACCATAGGTTCTAATACCTCTCGTGTTTGGGGTTCACATAAAAAAAAAAAAAAAAAAAAAATATGTTGATGATCTAATGCTGCTTGTTACTGGCTATTCCAGAAGTGAAATAGAAAAACGCTCATATGAAGTTTCGAAAGAATTCACTAAGTGGTATACGAGAAACAAAATAACAGTTTTCCCTAGCAAAACCAAAACATTAATGAAATGCAATATGAGCTGCCACCCAGTGATAAAGTATCATGGCTATTCAATACTTATTGTTGTTCTAAAGAACCTAGGAGTTATTTCCGATCAAAAACTGCTCTTTGGCCACACCTAACTCATTTTAACAGATAAAGTTTAAAAAATTCACATCTATGATATTTAGAATAATGCAGAATAATTGGGACATCAGGTGCTGCTTAAACCTGGTACCACAGAGTCACCCAGGTGATGAACAAACTAGACTTTATACAATGACAGACACTGTTTAGTGTGCCCCCCCCAAGTATTTGTTTTGGTTAAAGTGACCAGATCCTAGGTATTCCAACGCGGCACATCGATTTTACAACAATTTTTAAAAATTTTTTCTATATAAAAAAATATTCACATACAAAATATAAATTAAATACATAAAGTGTAAAAATCTTCACACTTCTTTAAAAAAAAAACAAATATAGCATATAATTTTTTTTTTTTTTACATATATTTGTTTTATTTCACAGAAATACCTATATAATATTCTGTGAAATCATAATAAAAATACATACTTCTTTTAACAATAAGAATAGAAAATAAATAATATAATTGAATATATTTTCTGTGCACTAAATATTTCTTAATAATTTTTCATTATTTGCTATATCTTCATCAAATTCTTCACAAGAATTAGCATAATTGCACTTAATTATTGCTTTCATTGCATTATTGCTTTCAACATTTATACGGTCAGTTGTGCTAGTTCCACAACTGACAGTAAACAAGTCCACAACTTGTTTACTACCGAAAAAACTCATTCCACTGCACTATTGCTTCCTGGCAAACATAGTGTAAATGATTTGCATTATGTGTGCCTTTAAGGATGGAAGCTACATGTCCAATCCGAAACATTTTTTGGGATAGTTTGCAATGCGGAACAAACAACTTAAATCAAAGACTGTCCCGCATAATCTGGGATGTCTGGTCACTTTAGTTTTGGTAAAAATAAAAAATTAACAATACAATGGTAAACGTGTATTTAAAATCTTTATCAATACAATATAAAAACAAAAATAATATTAAATTCTGTAAATATAAAAACGAAAAATAAATTTTGAAAATTAAATGAAATAATATATTGACTTACGTAATTTAGAATGGTTTTCTTCTAGATTTGGCATTGGTAAAAATCATTAACTTAGAAACGTCCATTCTTTCAGCTTCTTGCACTTCTACGCTATGCTAGCGCTGATAGACGTTGTTGTCCCATGGTGTTTCTCAAATAATTCTTAATTTTAATTTCAAGGAAGAGCGTTCCGTGGTTGATACAGTAACCAGAATTCTCAAAAATAATATCAATAAGGAGCACACTTCTGAAAAATCAGCACTCATATCATAATATTTTTCTATGACTAATTCTGCAAATTCATGAATAGTTTTAATTTTTGCAATTTCACTTTATATGCAAAGTAGTAATTGCATTGAAAATGATTCTAAAAAGTCACTTTAAAATTTCTTTTGCACCTTCTCTGTTTTTTTTTAATGGAATTTTCATCCATTTGGATTAAGTGAGTTGAAGTGTTTGAAACCTTTTGTGCAGTTCTGTTGTTCACTAAGTCAACTACACAATAAAATACGTTAACTTTAAAGTTAAAGTTCTGCATTTTCAAATCGATAGTCCCCTGCCAGTTCATCAAAATGTTTCTTAACAAATTGCTTCCATTTATCTGAAAATTGACAAGGTATACCCCATTTCTGCACAACAGATGATGCTTCCTTGACGATATCTTCAATTTCATTTCTTAATTTTTTCACTTGATTATACGATGTTTCTATACCCAATGCACTTGACCAATATCCAGGGCTGGATTTACATATAAGCTAAATAAGCTACAGCTTAGGGCCTCACATTACAAGGAGCCTCACTCCATCTTAAGAAATCTTTTTTTAATATTGTCACAGGTGGACTGTAAGAGAGAAGAGCCTCGTACATGTTATAGCTTAGGGCACAACAAGATTAAATCTGGCCCTGCCAATATCCATATTCACTCTTTACAAAATAGTTGATGTTGAATTAATACTCGATAAGATTTTTTCTATCAGTATGGGGGTTAACACAAAATCAAAGTTTTCAATATTATTTTTAATCCGGATGGCTTCGACTTTTCATCATTTTTTGACGATTCTATGATTATTTAATTTAATGCCATTAGCAAATCGGAAAATCTCAATTTTATAGCAATTGTAGATGCAAGCCGACTAGACCAATGAGGTTGGATTTAATTTCTTTAATACAATATCGCATTCACTTGTAATTTCAGATAACAAGTCCCAAGGCTGATACTGTAGCCAAAAGACACATACACTGGTGTTCAAAGAAAGTGCATCACCTAGGAATTTCACATTTCTAACCCTTTTTTGCAATGGTGTGTTACATTAATGACCAGCATCACAAATAAAAATATAAACAAAAGATATTTATTAATAGTTAAGGCAAAGCTAAGTAATATTTGACAGGTGCTCTCAAAATATTCCAAAATGAGCATTTGCAACCTTTATACAACAGCTTTGGTAAACACAACAATTATGGCTGAAATGTTTTCAGAATCCCTCAATTTGCTTCAGTTTATCATTTTAAATGGAAAACAAAATGAAAAGTTCACTAGGTGCAAATTAATATTTAGTTGAACTGCCTCTGGCATTGATGAAAGCAGCGCACCACTGAGGTATTGACAAGATCAATTTCTGAAGATAATCAACTGATAGTTCGTGGTTTCAAACACGAATTATGGCTCCCTGAAGTTGACGAAGGGTCTTTGGTTTTTTTCTGGCAATTGCAGATTCCACATGATGCTAACAGTTCTCTATAGGATTCAGGTCCGAGCTGTTTCCTGGCCCGCTAAGAGTTGTAATGGACCGTTCTTCCAACCATTTTTTCACCTGTAACAAATGTAAACACATTACTGTCGAACCTCTAATGCAAAAATGAAGCTAAAGTAACTACAGAAGTGCATACTTACAGTTTTCGCCAGATGATAAGGAGCAGAGTCGTTCTGAAAGATACAGTTACTTGGCAGGTTGAAATGGTTGGCAGCAATTTGCCTTCCAATATAACCAGGTATCCATTGGCATTTACGGAACTTTTTATAAACTGCAGGTGACCTACTTCACGATATGAAATGCACCCCCATATCATTTGGCTGGTAGGGAATTTCACTGTAGACACCATACAGTCTGGATGGTATTCTTCACCACGTCTACGGCGAATTGTTTGTCTCCCATCAGAGCCATGCAGGTTGAATTTCTTCTCATCCGAGAAAATAACTGACTTTCACTGCTCGGGGGTTCATTTCATGTGCTCCTTACACCAAATTAATCGAGCCTTTTTCATTTTTGTGTGAGGAGGCAAATTTTATAGGACGATGGACTACAAGCCCAGTTTTGAAGAGGTATCTTCTGACTGTTACTGCACTTCCTACCACCCCTGTATGTTCTTCCCATTCTCTTTTCAGCTCAGACGAAAAAGGTTTACGGCTTTTAAGGCATAAGTGCTTCAAAACGAGGTCCTGTTTTGGTATAGAGACTCATTTGCATCCAGTTCCTTTTTTCCTATCAACAAAACCAGTATTCTTGAGTTTGGAAATAAATCTACTCACTGTTGAATGATTACAAGACACTTTATAAGCAAATATGATGGGAAGGACATCCTTCCTCACGTAAAGCAACAATAGCACTCTTTCTTCGTGGTGTCAACAGTATGTAACTCGTCATCCTGACACAAGCAAGGAATGACTGCAACTCTTGCAGAGCGTGCTTATATAGCTGAAAGTATCAGCTGATGCAATATTACATCATAACCTACGCGTATCAATCTTATATGATGCAATCTATAAGGAATATTGCCATATACTTGTTATTTCGATTACAATTACAATTTTAGGGGGTGATGCACTTTCTTTGAACACTAGTGTATATACTTTGAACAATGCTGAAATAGTTGGATATTTCTGGTACTCCATTTACTGCCTCATTAATAACTAGATTGAGATTGTGTGCCGCACAATATATGTACAATGCATTTGGTTGTAAATCTTTTAAGTGGGATTGTACTCCTGAATATGCACCACTCATTATGTTTGCTCCATCGTACTCTTGCCCATGACATTTTGAAAGATCCGGATCATTTGATCCATGACATTTTGAAATGTCATGACCCATGCCAATGACATTTTGATAGATCCAAATAATTTGAATTTATGGAGTCACAAATAATTGACATTATTCCAGCATCTGATCCATCAGTAATGGTGAGGGAAACCAAGGAATGTTTCTCTGACATGTATACGTATAGGGCTGTCGTCATACAGATCTTTTACAATATGGACATAACGGTACACCAAGCTTATTTTTTGCTTGAGATATTCATTTTTGAGATATCTAGCATTGTATCAGCAGTGATGGAAAAATATGGGGCTGCTTTAGCATCCTTAGTTAATTGTTTTCTTAAATGTTAGCCAAAGCATTAAACAATTTCATTCTGGATTTTGGGACTTAAATAAGTAACACTTCCAGTCGGTAAGTTCACAACGTCTCATAATTGGATCATATTCTGCTAACACCTTTACATCCCACAAAAAAATTTCCAACATAGGTATCACTTAAATTTTCTTGATGACTCATTAAAGATAACGAATTTCTCTACAATTTTAGGATTATTTTAATCACCCGTTCTACTACTTTTCTGCAAAAATTACATTGTTCATGCAAATTTTCTTCCATACTTCTATTAAGTCCTGTATTTTCTTTTGTGATGCATGCTTCTATGTGCTTACAGCTATGTACTTATTTTCATGGTCCATAATTTTAGTACACAAATTTTGCCAATCATTGATGCCTTTCGTCCAGTTACATCTAGTTCCAAAAAAACATCCAGCATGGCTCACAATCCAGTTTTTTGGAGTAGCACAACCATAGCCTGTTCATTTTTAATCCAGATTTACTAGTGGTTGAGTAATATTTTACCGAAAATGATCTATTTTTGTTATTTTTCAGAAATGGTCCTTTTGGCTCACAAGCACTGTATTTTATAATAAATGTCTTCATATCTGCTGTTAAATTCTCTGGATAGTTTGAAATATCAGTGGGGTAATTCTCTTTTTTTAAGATTTTCGATATTGATATTATCAGTTTCTTTCAATGTTGAAAAAATTTCATTTTCTTCTGCAGAGGGAGATGGTCTACTGGAGTTTTTTTTTTTTTTCAGGTGTTTTTTGAATGTCATTCTCTTGCTCAACCTCAATTGATAGCTCTTTTCCCATTTGATAGTGTCAAAAGTTCTAAATTGACTTGTCGTTGATGTTAATTCTGTTTCTGGAGGAGCGAAATACAAAGTCAATTTTTGAATTGTTTTAAACTTCTTTTGTTAGAACTTTGTCAGCAGTGTATTTTATTTTTTAAAAGCACCGCTTTTATGCTTTTCTCCCTGGTAAATTTTAAAAATAACTATAAAATTTTTATACTGAACTAAATAACAAAACACTGATGAAAAACAAAATAACACCGAATATTAGCACAAATCTAAAATTTCACTTATAAGACTTTCAGCATGGCTTACTTCGGTTTCTTGTCACCTGTTACGTAGGTTCTTGGAATCGTATCAAACTTTAAACAGTACCCTTGCTTCAGCTTACGAACACTATGCTATTACAAAAATTTCATTCTCAAAATTATTCCTTACAATCTCAGGGGCATGGTCTCTTCCAGTGTTCAAGTAATATTATATCATTAAATTACAAATTCACTATAAGCATCATTAGTTCATAGGAACACAGAGAGCGTTTTTATGGAGTTCTTAATTATCACTCCTAATCTCAATATCCTACACTTTACCACCACTAACGCTTATCCATTACTGGATGCAGACTACCATGTGAGTTATAATGCCATGAGTCATTTATGAGGCATTTCGGAGAAAGCAAAGAACAAAAGTAAACTACAACCTTTAGATACTTTGGTTTTGGCTTGGATTTGGATCTAACTGAAACAAATAGCAGTATCATAATTCCTTTTAAATTTTTGGCATCTCGGACTTAGTGACTATTTCTTTGTCTTGGTTTATATAAAGAAAAATCATTTATATAAACATAACATATTGAGAAGAAATCACGAATCCGCTAATTTACTATGGGAGAAGGTTGGGAGGGTGGTACTAGAGTTCAGAGTTGCATTGCTTTCTATGATAGCCAAATCAGCTTCTATGAAACAGGAACTGCGAAGCAGCCAGGGATTTTTCTTTCTTTCTTTCTTTTTTTTTAATTGAGTAAAAACGTACATTTTTACTCAATTAAATTTTTTCTGTTTTTGGCAGGAGGGCAGTGGGCCCCTTTTTGTCAGGGGCCCCAATTAATTGCATTGGCTGCATGGCCATAGTTAATACCACTGATGCCAGATGTTACTTCTCATCCACAACACCACTTCAAATTCTTGCCAGTAAGTTTCCTTTGGACCTTATGGCCAAATCAGGGTCTTGCTTTCTACTTCTAGGCTATGATCTGCTCAAGTTCAAGTGCAGCTCTTGCTGCATTCTGCACTAGCTTAGGAACTTATGTGGCAACTAAATGTCAACCCTTAAAAATGCCATGGGGGCACCCTAATTTTGAGGGTCTGGCTGGAGAAAAACCATCAGCTTACCTTGGCTAATATCGTTCTTTAGGAAGGGTGTGAGCCAGAATTAGTCTAAATACCCTCTCACCATTTACTAACCAAGTCCCATCCCCATCAGGGGCAAAAATTGATGTTGTAGAGCAGATATCATCTTTTAAGGCAACAAAAGATGATATTTTTGTGCCAAGGTGATACATTGGCACTAATGACATTACGTGTAGGAGATCTGCGAGACTTATTAACAAGTACAGATCAATGTTGAAAAAAAGTTGCAAGTTAGGGCTGAATTTTAAAGTGTCTGCAATTCTGCCCCCAGACACGATAGGAGGGAGCATATGATGAGAGCCTTGTCAATTAATTCAGTCCTGGAGATGTTGTTCAAGGCTCATGGGGTTGAATTTTTTTCAGCATGGTCTGTGCTTGTTAACAGGAGAGATTGTTTCAACAGGAATGGGTTACATTTAAATAGAAAGGGTGTAGGAATTTTTGCCAATGCTATCAAGGCACTGTTTTAGTTAGGTCAGAAAATTGCTAGTTTGGGTGGATACACATACTAATAGATTAACAGAAGCCACTGGCAGATGGGAGAGTGATTGTTGCATTGCTTCTATTGGAATGAGCAGCAGCAGCCTGGAAAACAATGTGCTGAGGTTTTCAAGGACTGCTGGAAGTCACCATGGAACAAGTCAATACATGGGCTATTTAAGGGTAACTAAGAGTAAGAACAGGTGCATGTATACTTGCAGCAATGCTGGGAGTTTAGTAAATGCATTTGATGAATTTGAAGTGCTAGTTAAGATTTCAACTGTTGGGATATCAGAGATGTGGTGTCACACAGACATAAAGAATGTAGAATTGGAATTTGGGGAGTACAATGGGTACAGAAAGGACAGACAAGACAGGAAGGGAGGAGGGGTTAGGCTGTTAGTTAAGACACACATAAAATCTAAGGCAGTGACAAGGATGGACAGTGCAGTGTTGAGTCAGTCTGGTGTGATATAATCACTGGAAAAGCAAAATTGAGAGTGTTATAGGCCTTACGCCTCTGATGAATAAATGAACACCTGCACAGGAAAATAGAGTGGGCAAGTAAATCAGATTGTATTATAATGGGGGATTTTAACTTCCCAGATATTGATTGGAACTTGTGGGTTGGTCACTCAAACACTAGCAAAGATCTTTTTTGGATATATTGGATGATCATTTTCTACATCAGCATGTTCGAGAAGCAACCACAGGGAATAATACTGTTCACCTAATTATCAGCAGGTATTCTTCATGCAATAAGAATCTGCAGATAAAGGAAGCACTAGGTGGAAGTGATCTCAGTGTGGTGATGTGGGATTTACTCAACTACCATCAGGGGTAAAGGGAATGGTTTTTGCTTTTGTAAAGGTGACTACATTGGTCTCAAACAATTTTTAAATTCTATACAGTCAGACCAACTGATGATGTTACCAATCAGCAAGTTCTAAATGGGAAGCATTCAAAGAATTAATCTTGGAAGCTACTAGAGTTTTTATACCAACTAAGAAATATTATTAATGGTCTAGGCCTAAATAGATGTTAGATAAACTAATAAGACTTGTGGCAGAGAAGAAAAATGCATGCAATGCGTGTAAACTATCAGGTGACACAAAAGCCTATGGTAGATATAAGTTGGTCTGTAATCAAGTCACAAAGGAGGTTAGACAAGTGAAGGCAGATTAAAAGAAATCCTTGGCAAAAGATGCAAAGAAAAACAGCAAAGAATTCTTTACTTTTGTAAACTCTAGAAGGAGGGGATGAATCAGATTGGTCAACTTGATATTCATGGTTCAACTGTGGATAATCCTGCTCAGGTAGCTGACAGACAATGAGCATTTTGCATCCAAATTCACACAAGGAGATATTCAGGGAGGGGGAATGCCAGACGTTTATAGAACTAAATGATTTTGTAATAATTAATGGCAAATTGGAGGAGAAATTGTTAAAGTTAAACATAAGAAAAGCACCTGGTGTGGATGGGATCTATGCAGTTATATTAAAGAAGGCAGCAAAGGACGTAAGGAAACCCTTAGCAACAATTATTAGATCTTTCTTGGACTCAAGGAATATCACATCTTCAGTCCATGGGGAGGACCCAATTGACTGGAGATGTCAAATGTATCCCCAATTCACGAAGGAGGATCAAAGAGTGAAAAAGTAATTACAGACCTGTTAGATTAATTTATGCTACAGAGAAATTAATGGAGACACTGGTTAAAGAAGCACTGCAGGATGATATACACAAGACTACAGTTATAGTTCAGACACAGCATGGGTTTGTTAAGGGGAAGTCTTGTCTGACCAATACGATTGGATATTATGATGTGGTCACAAAAGAACTAAATGCAAAAAATAATTCTGATATCATATACGTGGATTTTAGGAAACATTTTGATACTGTGGTACATGCAACACTACTGTACAAATTCGAGCAGTATGGCTTTAAGGGCAAACTACTGCTAGGGATAAAGTGGTGGTAAAGTGGGAGAAGATAGAGAGTGGTAATCAATGGACACTGCTTGTTGTGGACTAATGTTACTTGCGGAGTCCCTCAGGGTTCAGCATTGGGCCCATTGTTGTTTTCTGTATTTATTAATGATATTGATGAAGGTATATCAGGCTTACTATCCAAGTTTGCAGACAATACGAAGGTTGGCAGGGTTGTTAATGACACTAATGACAATAGGCTACTTCAACAGGATCTAGAGAAATTGAGCAGATAGGCTGAGAGGTGGCAACTGAAGTTTAACATTGACATATGTAAAGTACTGCATGTGGGTAGCAGTAACCCCAGAGTACCGTATAAACTGCGTGAAACTACACCCAGCCTAGTGAAGAATGAAAAAGACCTGGGAGTAATTATGCTGTTAGACATGAAGTTTTCTGAGCAGTGCAGACAGTCTAGAGGAGTAGCTCATGGTGTCTTGTCAATGATATACAGGAATTTTTCTAGCAGGGATAAGGATGTGATTATCCCCTTATATAAGGCAATCGTCTGGCCACACCTTGAGTATAATATTAGCATTAGCATTAGTAGAGGCATATGATGCAAGAAAGCAAAAACTTATGCAGCATCAGCCAAAGAAAAAAAAAAAAAAACAACGCCCTCCCATTTAATCCCTCCATTCATTCCAAATGCATGTCCAGCTCAGCCTTAAATTTATTTAAGCTAACAACTTCCACAACAAAAGATGTAAGTCTATTCTACCAGTCAACTACCCGCTGGCTAAAAGCAAATTTCCACACATCTATTCTGCAACTGTCTTTTCTCAATTTGAATCTGTGCCCCCTCAGGTCCTTAATCTGAGCAAGAGGAAGAATCCCATCAGCATTCAGCTTGCTCAACCCATTCACGGCCTTATACACCTCAATCAGATCACCTCGCAGGTGCCTACTCTCCAAGCACCCCTTTGTTCTCCTCACAATCTGGTTGCCTTTCTTTGTACTCGTTCTAGAAATGCTACATCCTTCCTAAAATGAGGCATCCAGACCTGTACATAGTACCCTAGGTATGGCATCACCATTGCCTTGTATAATGAGATAATCATCTTTCTGTCTCTGCTAGCAAAATTCCTATATATCATTGACAAGACTCCATGACCTGCCCTGGCTGCCCCTCTGCCCTGCTCAGTAAACTTCAAACTTGACTGCACAATTACCCCCAGATCTTTTTCACTTTCCACTTCCCTGTGTATAGTACAACACAATTTCTCTTCTCTTCGGTTATTACTACCTATACGCAGTACTTTGCATCTGTCAATGTTAAACTTCAGTTGTCACTTTTCAGCCCATTTGCCCAACTTATCTAGATCCAGCTGGAGCAGCATACCATCTTTACTGTCGTTAACAACCCTGCCAACCTTTGCATCATCTGCAAACTTGGACATTAAACCTGATATACCTTCATCACTATCATTTGATAAAAATACAAAACAACAATGGGCTCAACACTGAACCCTGGGGAACTCCACTAATAACATTTGTCCACGAAAAGCAGTGCCTGTTGATTACCACTCTCGGTCGCCTCCCACTCAACCATCCCTAATGATTGAAATCCTGCAGGAGCTCTCTTACCTTTCAGAACCTTTACAAAGTCGCAGCATCTCTATAGTAAAAGCAGAGAAATTAATTATTCTAACTATCAACGCTATCACTAATTTGAAAAATTCTGAAAGAAATTTGAAGCTAAAATTGAGAGCATGTTGAAGTTGAAAGAATTTGAAGGAATTGAAAGTAAGAACACATTTAAAAAATTACTTCGTGACACGTTATTAAAGATAAGTTATTAATGCAACAGAGTAATTTTAAATTAAAGAAAATGATACTATTGACGATTAGGAATTGAAAGAAATTTTAAACGTACGCTACCTGGAATTGTGGAATATGAAAGAACTTTTGTCTCAGTGGCAAGACAGTGAAAACCAAATAAGAAATTTAAGTTTTTGATAAAATATGATATAAAAATTAATGATTTTAGAGATTTTGTTGAAGACAGTTTATCTTTAAAATCGAGTGAAATTCCCTCTTCAATGAAGAAAGCCAGAAATAACTTTGAAACCAGTGCGTTTAGCAGTGCAGTGCTGAAGCTGAGTGAGATTTCAGCATAATGAATAATATTGTGACAATTGAACACGTTTCAGATTATAAAGACCATACATCTAAATGATAAACCATTGTTTCAATTTGATCCGGATCATTACGTCAAATCATCTTTCAGCTACTGAGTAAAGCAAAAGATCGAAAACAAACATTAATAAAGGAGTAAATTCTATATGGCAATTTTCAGAATAAATTTTTCTTGAGTATTTGTATAATAATTTTTTTCATGTAATCTGTGTTTGTGTACCTTTTCTAGAAGAGTTTGTTTTTTAGGTAATATTTGTTTTTATATTGTAGAATGTTTTGTGATAGTTTTTGTTATTTGTGATATGGGAAATATTGTGTTATTTTTCATTCGCAATAATAAAATTTTATCATGAAAAAAATGTATCCATTATATTTCCCTGGTTGTTAAAAAAAGAGAGACGAATAAAAAAGTGGTACGTGTGCCAAGCATGCGTGACAGATGGTTTTATGTGAATCCTTCACATTTCTTTTAGCTATTTTGATTTGTTGATTACAAAATAAAAGAGGTTTTGTATTGTAAATATTTTATTAAACATTCGCAAATTTTGATAATTTCTGGAAGACAAGATACAATGGATTTATGATAACTAAAGGACGAGATGTATACTTGTGATTGCAACGTATCTAAATGTCTAGAAAACAGCGTCAATTGAAATACAGATTTTGTAATTGAAATGACATATGCAGATGTTCAAGGGCACCTAACAATGGAATATTGCGAAAATGCGAGACGAAAAAATAAATTGTTAACAAATATTTGTATTGTTGCAGTCATATGACAAATACTTGTATTGTTGCAATCATATTTACTTCAGGAAGTATGATTGTGATGTCATACTATTCAAAAATTCTAAAAAGTTAGAACTGGAGATAATATCATATCCAGGTATTATTGTAAGGGGGGGGGGATGATGACCAGGCTGGCTCAATATATTCTACCGGTCACAAAATGACCGGTAGGATATATAGTGAGCGCTTGGCACACAGACTAGTAGTGTGAACGTGGGAAGTGCCGTTGGCCGAAGCCTGCAGCGCATGTCACTTCCATGACATCATCCGCGGCAGGAATCCCCAAGGATGTTTTACATCAAAAAGTCGGCAAAACTGTGAGCCCATTGTTAAAATATTCACAGCTCACCACTGCACACACTTACTTTCATTTTTCCTTTCCCAGTACTTATGTCACACCAAACGGACTCAACATTGCATTGTCCACCAACATCAATTGGATGCGCTTCCTTAGATTTTATGTCTTTCTTAACTAACAGCATAACTCCTCCTCCCTTCCTGTCCTGTCTATCCTTTCTCTACACATTGTACTCCCCAAATTCCAATTCAAGATATTGTTGGGATATAAGAGATGTGGTGTGTGTGTGTGTGTGTGTGTGTGTCACCACGTCTCTGATATCCCAACAATATCTGCCTTTGATGTCTTGCCTAGCACTTCAAGCTCAATGCACCTGTTTCTACTCTTAGCTACCCTAACACCAGGGGCTCACATCTAGTGAGTATGGGCTTGGCACACCCAGGGTCCTGAGCTGGATATCATCATTCTTCTCTTTCTTGGTGATTCCCTTCTACTTCTCTCTTCTCTCTCTCTCGGGGTAATTCAGAAATTTTTTTTTTTTGCCTGGTGCAGCATAAGCATAGGCTTCCTTGCACCATAAGGCTAATAATCATAATAATAATAATAATAATAATAATAATTATTAATATACTAGTTCACACTACTAGTCATCCAGCCCCACCAACTGGAAGTGTTTCCTGCGCTAGTGACCACACAAGAAGGAAGAAAACGCCAATGCATGAAGTGGAGCATTGACATGAATACATACATCATGCGAGCATACTACCAAAAAACCAGGCTAGAGACCGATATGACAATGTACAGATAGCAACTACATACCAAGTGGTTGGTACAATACCCGGATATTCAGGTCACCGAACAGCGATTAGCAGACCAAAGAAGGACCATTGTCACAAAGAACCTAATAGCTTCTGCCATCTTGGAAAAAATCAAGCAGGATGTCAGCGATCTGCTACAAAGCACAAAGAATATGGTCAATATGGAACCAGAGGAGGAACAGCAAGAAGAAATATAACCCAGAGTAGATGAAGTGGAAAGAGACGACGTCATGCTATCCAGAATAGAAGACGAGTGGAAGAAGGTCCTAACAGAATTCGAAGGAATGGAACCCACAAGAACCCACGTGATACCTAAGCAGAGGCCAAATAAAATCCTGTGGTGAGTAACAGACCACCTCAATCGCCAAATAATGCCACATTTCCCTGACAACAATGGTGCAATGCTGGAGGCTATCCACACAGCCATATACTGTGCTGGCATAGCAGCCACTAGGATTAATGGAAAAGAAATGAGAGACCAGCAGCAGAAGAACCAAAAACAGAAGGAACTGTCAGCTTGGGAAAGAAGACTTCAGCAGAAGATAGAAGAATTAAGAGTTAAGATAGGTCAGTTGACCCAGTACCAACAGGGTAATAGAAGTAAGAAATTGACTGGAAAAGTGAAGAGCATCCTCAAGAGAGAGAGAGCATCCACAGCAAACATGAGACCAGAAATCAGAGAATGAGAATAGGAGAATACTTGGACACACTGAAGCAGACCCTCCTTGCACTCAGCAAGAGACTATACCGATACAAAGATAGCTCCCAGAGGAAAATAAACAACCGAATGTTCGATGAGGACCAAAGAGCCTTTTAGAGGAAACTGGGTGAACATGAGAAAGCAGGAAACGGACCACCCGAGAAGAAGATGAGTGAAGTAAGACATAACAGCAGAGCACCCTGGATAGAAGTAGAACGAAAGAAAACCAATCACATACAAGAAATGAGGGAGTGGGAAATTCAAGAAGTAAAACAGTCGATCAGGATCACCCACAACTGGCTAACCCTGAGAATTGATAACATCCACAACTACTGGTACAAGAAGCTCACCTGCACACACAAGCACCTAGCAGAGCAGTTCACTTGAATGATAAGCAACCCGGAGACAATCCCGAAGTTTCTCACTGAAGGAGTCACATATCTGAAGCCTAAAGATGAAGATACAAGAAACTCGGCAAAATACAGGCCAATCACATGCCTCCCAATGATGTACAAGATCCTGACCAGCTGCATAACTAAGAAGATATCAGACCACTTAGAGAGTCAGAACATAATGGCCGAACAGCAGAAAGGATGCAAGGAGCAATTGACCATAGATGCCGCAGTTATAGAGCAAGCCTTCAAGAAGCACCGCAACCTATACACGGCCTACATCGATTACCGCAAGGCCTTTGACTCTGTACCTCAGCTGGCTAATAGAGACCCTGAAGATCTACAAGGTCAATCCGATAGCGACAAACTTCCTAGGAGCAACAATGGCAAAATGGAGTACCACCATTAAGGTTGAGAACATCATAACCAGGCCAATCCCCATTAGAAGAGGAATCTTTTAGGGAGATGCTCTGAGCCCTCTTCCCCGAGACTGAATCCTTCAGTCTCGGGGAAGAGCGTCCTGCTTGCGAGCCATGCATTGGAAGCAATGGTGTCAATGTGATCTTGATAGAGGTCATTGTAGTGTCTGCCATGGCGTGTCTTCTTTGCCCATCTTTCTAACTTCGTTTCTTGTACTGTCTGGGTGGGAGGGGGTTTCCTCGCTTAGGTTGAGTGGGGTATACCACTTATCTATCTTCCTTACGGCCTGGTGGAGTGGTGCTGTGTTGTTCTCAAAGTAATCCTTCAGGTTAACTATCGCTGTTTTCTGTTGTTCTATCAGGTCTATCAGGCCCCTTCCTCCCTCTTTCCGAGGTATTGTTATTCTCTCCACTGGGATGGTTGAATACTTCTTGTATATGCCACATCTCCTTGATCTCATGTCTCAGGTTCGTGTACTACCTAATTTTTTCCTCATGGGTTTTTGAAAATTGCTAGTGTTTGGCACTGCTATGTCAATCAGGTAGGTAGCCTTTTCAATCTTGTCCACAATTGTTATGTCCGGTCTGTTGTGTGGGATGGTCTTATCCGTTATATACTGAATCCTTCCGAGACTGAAGGATTCATTCCTGCCATCTAAGACCAGGTAATCAACACCAGAAATTATAGAAAATACATCGCAAAGGAGCCTGGAATGTCAGATGACACATGTCGACGATGCCACCTGGCCGCAGAAATGATCCAACACGTCACCGCGGGGTGAAAGGTGATCACTCAGACTGAGTACTTTCATAGACATGACCAGGTAGCCAGGATAATACATCAGAAGCTAGCGAGAAAATAACAGTTGACCAAAGAAAGTGTGCCATACTACAAGTACGAACCCTAGGGTACTAGAGACCCGAAACCACAAGCTGTACTGGGATTGCGCCATAAAAACGGATAAGACCATCCCACACAATAGACCGGACATAACCCTTGTGGACAAGATGGAAAAGGCTACCTACCCGATTGACATAGTGGTGCCGAACACTAGCAATGTTCAGAAAACCCATGAGGAAAAAATTAGAAAGTACACAAACCTGAGACATGAGATCAAGGAGATGTAGCATATGCAAGAAGTATCAACCATCCCAATCATCATGTCAACCACCAGTATGGTACCAAAGACTCTATATAGCAGCCTAGCAGCAATAGGTCTCCCAGAGAACACCTACAATGAACTCCAGAAAGTCACAATCCTGAACACCTGTAGGATAGTCAGAGATTTCCTCGACCGACAGTAACACCAGACATTACAACCACCCTGTGTACTTGGTAGCAGTACCCGTCACGGAGTGGAACCCCCCCAGTCAGGGAGAAATAATATAAGAGCAACAACAATAACAATAATAACACAGCCCATGTATTTATTTGTTCCACTATGACTTCCAGCAGTCTTGGAAATCTCCATTGCTTTGCTTTCAAGGCTGCTGCTCATTCTAACAGAAGCAGTGAAAGAATTACTTTTGCCTAGGCCTGCGACCACTGTTTAACTTTTATTCTACGTATTCTCCCAAGCTAGCAGTTTTCCGACCTAATTAGCACTGCCTTGATAGCATCAGGAAATATTCTTGCGCCCTTTCTATTAAGTGTATGCGATCCCTGTAGAAGCAGTTTCTTCTGTAAACAAGCACAGACCAGGCTGAAAAAAATTCTATCCCTTGAGCCTTGCACAATCTCGGCAGTGCCGAACTGATCAACAAGGCTCTCATCATATACTCCCTCCTATTGTGTCTGGGCAGATTTGCAGACACTTTCACATTTAAACCTAACTCGCAACTTTTTTTTCAACATTAACATGTACTTGTTGAGTAAATCTGCAGATCTTTTACTCTTAATGTCATTAGTTCCAATGTGTACAACAATATCACCTTTCGTTCCCTTAAAAGATGATATCTGCTCTACAACATCATCAACTTTTGCCCTTTGCAGACATATCTGGGCCCTGTTCAACCAGCCCTTCTTGCATAGTATATTACCTGTCTCCCTGACAATAGAGTCACCAACAATAACTATTTCCTTTGGGATCAGCACATTTTGCCCTGGAGATTGCCTCTGTGTTGCCTGATGCACAGGAGTGAGCTCTACCGTTGAGATGGGCAGCTGAGAGCTTGATGGGCCCCTCATATTAATTTCTTCGAGGGCATTTACCCTACACTTCAAGCTCTCATAGATGTATACAAGTCTTTTGTAAAAGAATAAGAGAAGTTTACCTCAATATCATACGTAGAACACTTCCAACTGAACATACTCTCCAGAAATTAAAATGAAAACAATTAAAAAAAATCGGAAATCTTACATTACAGTAAGAAATAATTAACAATAATTAAAAATCAAATGAACACGATTAAAAATTAAGTAAAAAATTAATTTAACGAAAAAAATTGCAAAACGATTTTCTTTCCTGAGGCTGACAATGCTTTTCGACCGTATATCGTGATCACAGGAATGAAAATTACCAAATAGATGTGAGCATGGAACTTAAATAGGGATTATTTGTCTTTGCACATGCATGTAAAGGATTACGAGTTGGAGATTAGATATGGCCGTCAAACATTAACAGCAATATCATGTAATTTAATTTCGACGGTTTCTGCAATTAATAGTCTCGTATAATTATGTTGGACACTAAGTATTTTGGCCTCGTTAAATAAAAAAGTATGTTTTTCATTAATGTCACGAAAGTCTAATTCTGATGCTGCTGAACGAGAAGCACGACCTGAGGCTGCGTGTTGATTAACACGAAAATTCAGAGGAAACCGTGTAGAACCCTCATAAGATGAGTCGCAATCACCACAAGAAATGTTGTACACTAAGTCAGTGGTGTCGAACCTACGGCTTGCAGGCCTTATAAAAATTAATTGCGGGCTGGATCCAGCCTGCGATTAATTTTTATAAGGCCCGTGCGGAAAGTGAACTAAAACAGCATTGATTGCCACTGCATGTACAGGCATGCAAGTGTCCAGCTCGACTGTGTCAGACAGGTACATGTGGTTCAGTGCAGTCATATGTATGCTAAATACAGTTATGTATTTTGATATAGCTTGTTCATTGCATTGAATTAATTATTAATTTGTATCGAATTTAAAAAATCATTCTTAAAAATGTTCCAAAAGGGGAAAATCGATTTGGAGTGTCGTGTTTTTGATTCAGGTGGACTGAAAACTATTTCTTCATTGATTACCACAAAGAGCAGTGTGTTTGGTGTGTCAGGAGACTGTGTGAGTTTTTAAAGAATATAATTTAAAACGACACTGATTCCAATCATAAATCTTATGATCAACATAAAGGAGTGCTGAGAAAAGAAATGTGTTCAAAGTTACAAAACAAATTAAAAAAACAACAAAACATACTGAAAACATATCAGTCAAGAAATTTATCTGCTGTACGTTCAGTTATCAAGTTGCACATTGGATTGCTTTTGAAAGTAAAAAAAATTTTGAAAAATATTTAATCCTAACGTTTCGATAGATTGGCAAATCTTTTTGAAAATTTTTGCCAATCTATCGAAAAGTTAGGATTAAATATTAAAAACCTGGTAGGAGTCATAACTGGCAGTGCAAAATATTTGGGTAGAATAACCAAGAAAATGATAGATATTGGAGCTGAAACTCCGATTGGAATTCACTGCATTGTGCATCAAGAACTCTTTATGGGAAAGTATTGGATCTCCAACACTTTATGAAGTGGTTAGTTCGATTGTAAATTTTACAAGATCACATGGCTCTAATGTGGCTGTTCAAACATCACCGAATGTTTCAACACACAATAAGGGAAACCAATAAAACAACTATCAAATATGGAGTGGCTGTTTGATCTTGCAATTCATACATACATTCCTAGCCATTTAAATGCTCTTAATTTAAAACTACAAGGGATAAGAAAATTGGTCTGATTTGTTTGGTGCCATCAAATAATTTCAGAATAAGTTGTCATTATTTAAATCCCAGTTGAGCAACACAATTTAGTTCACTTTGAATGTTGTACTGAGCTAAAGGAGAAACATTTTCAAAGAATCGTTGCCTTTCGTTATTACAACTACTTTTTGATAACTTTGAACGTCGTTTTCTGATATAACATCCCATGAAAAAACATACGCTTTTGTTTGAGAACCCATTTACTTCTATGGCTGAAAACTACAATCCTAGATTGTAATTTGAAATTATTGATCTTCAAGCCAAAATATGATTCAAAAATAAGTACAGGAAGTTCTCAACTTTACGAGTTAATTCATTCCTAGCGCGCGCGCGCACGCTCGTAAAGCGGGAATTTATTTCCCATAGACATAAGATTAAAAATAGGGGTTACGTCCTCAACGATGATTGATTTATTGAAAGAAATGAAAACACAGCCTGTAAAATCATGCAAATTATAATAATAGAGAAATTATTTACGACTCACAAATGTTAAAGAATGTTTATTCTTCATCATCATCAACAAAATGCATACTCGTTGATCACTCATTATTGGCTTGGAACTCGTTGGTTTGTTGCACAAGGAGTCATCTTCTTCAGAAATGTTTGAAGAAGCGTTTTTTTCCAATATAATCTTCTCTTTTAATTATAAATTTCACGATTGCATGCATAAGCATTTTTTAACGGCACACACAAATTGCAACTAACACGATTTGCGTGGAGTAGCAAGTTTATGAAAGCTTTAAAAAAAAGGAATGAAGAGAAGATTCTGAAAATTTATTTATGTTTTTTATACGATTGAAGATTTTAGTAAAGGGGAAGCACATTTCACCATAATAACGTAAAAAACCACACAATTCCAGCTATCGGTATTTTTGCAAATGCAAGAAGATCGAGTATACTTCCCGTTTATAACTGCTTGCAGTAACAGAAAAGCCCAATAAACCGGAAAGTGCAAATTGTTTTTATTGTTTTAAAGGCGTTTAAAATTGATTCTCATAACGGAACATATGATACCAATGAAAGTGTAGTGCATATGATATGAATTGGTAACTAATACAATTTACAATTCAAGACCTTATATGGCCTTAAGGTCATGAGCTTGACCTTAAAAATGAAATTTTAGAGAGATAAATAGCTTAGTTATACAGCAAAAATTTCAACTTCCGAGATCTTGACACGAATTACCAAAAAACAATGTGTTATTGGGTTCACATTACGATATCTTCACGATATGATGGTGTCTCTGGAACTGATTAATATCGTAAAGTGGGGTACACTCTATTGTATAGCTAAGCACGTGGTTTAAAATGCAGTATTTATGAATGTTTAACATTCATTTTTTGCAAATTAATGTTCATATTTTTGATTTTGTTGATACTTGATACTTGGGGAAAAAAAACTTGTAAACCCGGGAACTTGCAAAGCGAGAACTGCCTGTATATAGACTGCAAAAATAAACAATTTGAATTCTACAAGGCTTTCCCATCTGAAGATTTTCCACTAATAAAAGAAAATGCCAGGAAAATGGCTACTTTGTTCGGATCAATGTATGTTTGCAAGCAGATTTTTTTTCACGCATAAAATCAAACAAATTTAAAAAAAAAAAAAAAAAAACAGAATAACAGATGAACATTTTTTTTTTAATGAAAAACCCTAACACGAGAGGTATTAGAACCTATAGTATCGTGCATGGGTTGGAGGTTGAGAAGCCGAAAGAAGATATTTGTTGACATTAGACTTGAACTTCTTGTAGACTGTAATTTTCAGGAAGGTTGTTCCAGAAAACATCAGTTGAATGAATAAACGAGGAAGATGAAAAGTTGGTTCTGTGCATTTGAAGTTGGACAGTAAATGGATGTTGGCTGGTGGTGGCACGTGTTCGGACTGTTTTGAAAGAGAGCGCAGGAATTATAGAAGCCTATTCAGAAGAAGAGTGCCCATGGAAGTATAAAAGAAGTATAATAGAAGTAGAAAACGCATGCAGCAGAAACAGTACGTCTATGAGCAGTGAGTGGAGAGACTCTGTTAGAGATGAGTCATTAATTAACCTAACTGCCCTCTTCTGAATGGAATCTAGAAGCCTGAGAGAGAGATTTTGGGGGCACTGCCCCAGATGTGGAAACAATATTCCATGGTAGGGCGGATTTGCGATTTGTACAGAGTGAACAGCTGTTTCGAAGAAAAGTAATGATGAGAGTGAAAGAGAAAAAGTTTTTTAGATGCAGAGGAAGCAATATTTGTAATGTGCTTGTGCCAAGAGAGATTAGAAGTCAAGCTAATCCCCAAAAGAGATATATCATCTTGCTTAGAAATCGAAGTGTCACCAAAGATAAGCATAGGAGCAGAAGAATCCTTTTTGCAAGATATAAGACAGGACTGAGTTTTAGAAGGATCAAAATCAAGTAATTTGTCTTTGCCCTGCTAGAGATCGGCATTTAAGGAATTGATTGCAGATATTCGATAAGTTGAAGATGATTGAGCAAGGAAAGGTTTCTCGAACTGGAAAGTGGAATGCAATGTGCTATCATCAGCAAAACTATGGATAGGATTTCCGATCAACGAAAGAATGTCATTAATATACAAGAGGAAAAGAATGGAATGAAAGAACTGAACCTTGGGGGACACCAGCATTAGTAGTGAAGTTAGAAGACAAAGAGCCATCTACCATCACACTCTGTGAGCCTTCAGAGAAAAAACTGTATAACCAATTACAAAGAACAGTTGCCAAACCATAAGATGGAAGCTTGTTTAGAAGATCTTTATTCCAAACATGATTGAAAACCTTTGAGATGTCAAGAGCAACTGCTTGTGTTTTACCGTGGAAAATGAACTTTTCCATTGAATCTGTCCATAAAATGGCAACATAGACCAGAATATCACCAGTGCATCAACACTGATGGAATCCATAGTGGCAATCGTTGATCAGACGGGGAGGTTTCTAGATATTTTAAGAGTTGACGGTTAAGCGATTTCTCCATTACTTTGGAAAGAGTAGAAGTAATTTGATGGGAGGGATTTGTCACCCTTTTCAGGAACTGGCTGGATATGAGCAAATTTCCAAGCAGAAGGAAAACACTTTTGGAATAAGAAAGTGAATAAAGGTGGCATCGAACAGGAGTAAGTTCAGGAGCTCAGGTTTTGAGATCAAGTGGAGAAACACCATCAAGACCTGGAGCTCCTTCGAGAAATACCATCAAGACCTGGAGCTCCTTCGAGAAATACCATCAGGACATAATCTTTATTATGCATTGAAATTGGCATCACAAATTTGCAACCAAATTTTGAATAATTATTTAAAAATATCCAGTCTCAATCATCCCATTAAATGTTAAGTTTTGTCCAGTAAATGTTATTGTGTATTGTACTTAATAAAATTTTTGAATACTTCAATTTTAGGTTTATCATTATATTTATTTATTCACCTTAATATTGAAAAGTAGTGATCCTTTTCATTGTAAATTTTCTAAAATGAGTATTTAAGCAAAAGTAAAGTATTTTTTTTAAACAAAAGTGAAGTCAGTCACATTTTTATAATTTTAATAAAATCTAAAAAAATAAATCACAGACTATATCTGTTGCATATAAAAGTGCTGGGTATTTGTATTTTTTTATATATAGCTTGAAAAGAAAAAACAAAAAAGAAAAAAAAAAAAAAAAAAGAAGAAAAAACGTGACACAATTTTTTCTTGAATCACTCTGTGCGGCCAGCGAAATAAATCTAACTTTGAATACGGCCCCTGTACGGGAAAAGTTTGGACACCACTGCACTAGGTCATTTATTTGTGTTGCGAATGAGGAAAGGAATGAGCGATTGTTCAGTATCGTGGAGTGGTTTTCAACTGGGGCGCCACGTAATTTGGGTTGGTTGGTTCATTGATTTAGAGATTTCTTAGGTGCATCGGCAACTATGGCCATAGCGGGCCAATGTAATTTGGGTTTAAGTTACTTAAACTTATTATTTTTTAAAAATAATGTTTATTTCATTATAAAACGGTGTACAATATCTTTTTAATTTTGTGGTGGTCTATAATTGATGTTTCCTTAGTACCTCTATATAAAGAATAAAATTATCATATACAGTATATATATAATTTGTATTATGAAATGTAATTTTTATAATTATATTATTGTAATAACTATTATATAACATATATATTTTTTTAATATTATATATATATATATATATATATATATAGAGAGAGAATCGGATCTACCAGGCAGAAAATTGAGTAGACTGAGTAGGGGTGCCGCAAAATAAAATTAATTATTTAGGGGTGCCGTTATTAAAAAAAGGTTGAAAACCACTGGTATAGTGTGTAATTTCTGTTTGTTTGTTATTTGGTTTTTAGGAGCATTAGCAACTAAGGCCATATTGCTCCGGGATGTGCGGTGGTCATTCCCTGACCTTTCCGCACCTTCCGTATTTGGTGGTGACAGGCTCGAACCCTGGTAAATCAAGAAGCGAGTGCTATGCACCGCTGCTCCTTCCCGCCTGGCTACAGCGGCACCGTGTAATTTCCGTATTGGCCTGGTTACAATTTTAAATTCAGTATCTTTAAAGAATCTGTTAAGTTGTTTGTGCCATTGTTGAACATATGGGAAAGAAATAAAGTATTTTTTGATATTACTATTGTTGGTTGGTGTAGTGTATTTTTTGTATTCTATCCTTAGCTTGTACCCTAATTCTGTCTATTGTAGCAAGTGGGTAACCCCTGTTTAAGAATCTGCTGGTTAATATTTGTATTTCTGAGCCCAAAGCAGATTCCGTCATTGAATAGTTATAAGCATTGAGAAATTGATTAAAGATAATCGACCTTTTGTAGGTGAAAGGGTGATAGCTGTTATAATGCAGAAGCATACTGGTGTTTGTAGGTTTATGACAGATGTTAAATTGTATTTTATTCTCGTCCCAAGTAAGCGTGAAATTTAGAAAATTTAATGACTTAGTAATGATTTAATTATAAGAGCTATCACCCATTCCACCTACAAAAGATCGATTATTGATCTTTTGAAAAGACTGATATCTGGGGGGGGGAAATCATCTATGCAGTATTCATTCACTGTTTCTCCCAACCCTGCATATATAGCTTTTTTTTTTTTTTAAAGTTTCCAAGCTTAAGCTATTAATTGCCTAAACTTATTCAATTAACTGCAGATAATAATTTTATCTGTAACAAGACTTGTATCCATTTCTTTTAAAGACCAGGCAAAATTTGAAACATCTTTCTAAGATTTTTCAAACGGTATAACTAACATTATATTTCTCTTTTTCAAAGAAGTAATATTCATTCATAGTTTAGCCGTAGGCAAATTGTGGTAGCAGACTTACAATTTGACCTTTGAAAAGATGTCTTTTCATTTAAATCATCAGAACTTTATGTGTGCTTGTTCTATATAAAAAAGCATGCAATCCTATTATAGACAAAATAATTTTTTAAATTATTTTGTCTATAATAGGATTGTCAAAAAAAAAAAAAAACAGTAAAAAAAAAAAAAAATAATAATAATAATAAAGAAAAATAAACAAAACATCTTGATTAATGATTATTTTTATTATTTTTTATTTTTTTTTACCTTTTTCTTTTATTTGGTGTAGTTCCAGATTTGGATAAATGACTTCCAACAAGTTCTGCTAATTTTTCTTCATGTTCTTGGGACCAATATTTTAGCACAGAGACAACAAATTGATCATTTGGTTTCACTTCTCTACACATAATGTGCTTCAATAACTCCGCTGTTGGCCTAAACAGATCATATTTAATTATATTTTAAAAATATATAATTTATAAGTGCTTGAGTTTTATAATTAAATATAATTGTTAACGACTGATAAATAAAATTGCAAAATATTTTGAAAATGCTAACATGAAATATAATCTCATCCATTCTAAAATCAGAATTTTTCTTTTTCATAAATAAAATTACAGGATGGGAGTAGGAAAAAATAAAATAAAATAAGTAGCTGTGCACACCGTAACTCTATATAAGTGTGCTTACCTTTAAATTGGAAGAGGCTGAAGTGGCCACTATCAGCATCAAGACATGAACGAATATTAACTGTGCTTCTGGACACCTTCAGCCAATATCTTCAGATCCTGTAAAGGGTGCTCGAATAAATTATGTAGATTTTCTGATGCTAAAATGATTGTTTTGGCTGCTTATATAGCCTGATAAATGGCGTGTCACAGCCAGAATGTTCTCATAATTTTCATAAATGAAGTTGACAAATTATCTTCAGTAAGTAAACTTCCTCTTTTCCTCTCCAAGTTCAAAGGTGCCAAATTATGCATGACTTTGGATGTGCACAAATATAAGGACTTTTGAATTGGCATGTTATTTATTTATTATTTATTTTTTTTGTATAGTTTATAAAACTATTTTTATGGCTAATTTTTCTCAAGTTTGTTTAGTTAATTCTTCTTGGCATGTGAGGCAGAGGATTGTTAAATCTAATGAAAAATGAACTTGGTCATAAACCAGCTGTAGATAATGTAACTTGAAAATAAATAACCTTTATTACCATAACCATGATATGAATATCCTGTGCAATTAAAATTATAAGCTGTAAGTTAAAATTATTTTTATATCACAATGTCCATTGCTTCAAGAAGAAATATGATTCCCTCTATCCTCAATAGGATAAATTCCCATTGGTCATTTGATTTTCTTTTATTTGCAAAACACTGACTCCATGGCATATTTAGATCAGATGAGGTTCTAAGGCACTCTGGGATTACACGGTCTCTCTCTCTCTCTCTCTCTCTCTCTCTCTCTCTGCACACAGAGAGAGAGAGAGAGCATAGTTAATTTGAAATACTTGTTACTTCAAATTAATTACTTTGCCCCCTGAACACTTTATATAATAGAAAAAAAAATTAGCTTTAATTTGACATTTAGCACTTAAATTTCTGGATAATTCAAAGTCAGTCAGACTGCTATCCATGTTAGGAATTTATTGTACCACATACACTCATGAGCCAAAACACTGACCATTCCTGTCTCTATGAGAATATGTATTGCACAGCATCCAGGAGTAACGTCACTGACTGAAGCAGCATAAATAGTGATGGCATGGGTAGTTTCTGTCAGTTTGTCAGTTGGTTGGTTCTTGGGTTTTATTGGTGTATTAGCAACTAAGGCTATAATGCGCCAAAACCAGGTGGGTTTGTCAGTACAAAACCTGTACAATGGGGAAAGAGAAGGACCTCAGAGAGTTTGAATGGGAATGATTTGTGCATTAGGAAGATGGGTGCCAGTATCTCAGCAACTGCAGGCATTTTTGGCTGTTTGAGGGCCACACAATCACCCAATGTCCCAGGACAGGATGCCCACCACTGTTTGTTTGTTTGATTTATTGGTGCAAGGGCTACTAAGGCCATAATGCACCTATTACAATATTATTTGTTATAGGCTTGAAAAACAGGTGGATTTAGATTAGGTGGTATTTGTTTATTGTTTGCAGGAAGGTAAAGAGATCGTTTATATTTGGTTGGTCTCCGAGAATTTTCTGTAAAATAAGTTGATTAGAGGAACATAGATGTGAAGCGAAAGCTATTTGTTGTTCTCTCAAGTATAATGGGCAATCAAGGATAAGATGTTTTACTGTGAGTTGTGTTTGGCAGTTGCTGCATAGTGGAGGATACTGTGTAAGTAGGTAACTGTGAGTTGTGGGTATGTCCAATCTGCAATCTAGAAAGTACAACTGCTTCCTTCCCATTCCTTCTGAGGCTTAATGGCCACTGCCTGTGTTCAATTTTAATCTGGAACAATTTATAGGTTTTTTTCTCCTGCCAAATGGACAGCCATTTTTTCTTCCTCCAGTATATTGTATGACGTAGTAGTAGTGGCATGTGATGCAAGAAAGCAAGTGCATGAGCTTATGCAGCACTAACTAAAAAAAAAAAAAAATTTAAATTTATTTAACCTATCAACTTCCACAATGACAGATGGAAGTTTGTTCCAGCAATTAACCACCTGCTGGCTAAAGGCAAATTTCTTCACATCTATTCTACATCTGTCTTCCCTCAATTTGAATTTATGCCCCCTTAGGTTTGTATTCTGAACAAGTGGAAGAATCCCATCAGAATTCAGCTTGCTCAACCCATTCAAGGCCTTATACACCTCAATCAGATTACCGGTGCCTAGTCTCCAGCCGCTGCAATTTGCAGTACTTATCTTGGTAAGAGAATCCCTTCATTCCCCTTCACATCTTGTTGCCCTTCTCTGTACATGCTCGGGCAAATCTACATCCTTCCTAAAATGAAGCCTCTAGACCTGTACACAGTACTCAAGGCGTGGCCCGACCATTGCCTTATACAGAGGGACAAACACCTCGTTTTCCCTGCTAGCAAAATTCCTGTATATCATTAACATAACCCCATGACCTGCCCTGGCAGCCTGTCTGCATTGCTCAGAAAACTTCATACCTGACTGCACAATTACTCCCAGGTCTTTTTCATTTTCTACCACCTTAAGTGTAGTACCACACAGTTGATATGTTTCTCGGGGATTACTTCTACCCATACGCAGTACTTTGCATTTGTCAATGTTAAACTTCAGTTGCCATTCTCAGCCCATCTGCCCAAATTTTCTAGATCCTATTGCAGTAGCACACTGCCATTACTGTCATTAACAACCCTGCCAACCTTTGTATCATCTGCAAACTTTGACACTAAGCCTGATATACCTTCATCAATATCATTGATAAATATACAAAACAACAGTGAACCCAACAACGAACCCTGTGGGACTCCACTAATAACATTAATCCATGAAGAGCAGCACCCATCAATTACCACCCACTGTCTTCTCCCACTCAACCATCCTTTTATCCATTGTAGCAACTTACCCTTAATACCATTTTGCTCCAATTTGTACAGTAGTCTTCAATGCGCAACAGTGTCAAAAGCTTTCCTGTAATTCAAGTATATGATATCAAAATTATTTTTTGCATCCAGTTCCTTTGTAACCACATCATAATATCCAATCAAATTTGTCAGACAAGACGTTCCCTTAACAAACCCATGCTGTGTCTGAATTATTGCTGCAGTCTTGTCTAGAGATCCTGCAATGCACCTTTAATCAGTGACTCCATTATTTTACCTGGAACAGAAGTTAAACTAACTGGTCTGCAATTACTCGTGTCACCCTTCGATCCCCCTTTGTGAATTGGGGATACATTTGCCCATTTCCAGTCAGTGGGGACCTCCCCAGAGTCCAAGGATGCTTTCATAAATATGGCTAAGAGTTTGCTTACTTCCTTTGTCGCCTTCTTTAATATAACTGTATAGATCCCATCCACCCCAGGTGCCTTTCTTATGTTTAACTTCAACAATTTCTCCTCCACTTTGCTCTCAGTTATTACAAAAATCATTAAGCACCCTGCTACAATTTGATAACCTTCTGGCATTTTCAAACCTTAATAATTTCTCATGTGTGGATGTAGATGCAAAATACTCATTCAGTTTGTTTGCTATCTGAGCAGGATCATCAACAGTGGAGCCATCGATATCAAGTGAACCAATCAGATTCATCCCCTTCCTTTTAGAGTTTATGTAAGTAAAGAAATCCTTGCTGTTTTTCTTAGCATCCTTTGCCAAAGATTTCTTGTAATCTGCCTTCGCCTACCTAACCTTTGTGACTTGATTACAGACTAGCTTATATCTGCCATAGGCTTCTGTGTCACCTGATAATTTATATGCATTCCATGCATTTTTCTTCTTTGCCATGAGTCTCAGTTCATTTGCCAACCATTTAGGCCTAAACCTTGAACAATATTTCTTAATAGGTATGAAACTTTTAGTAGCTTCCACGATTAATTCCTTGAATGCTTCCCACTTAGAATTTGTTATTGGTAACATTCATCAGTTGATCCCACTGTACAGAATTTAAAAACTGTCTGATTACGTGTTTGTAATCAGTGTAAGGTATCTGGATGTCT
Organism: Mastigoproctus giganteus; assembly: GCF_048544385.1. NCBI lineage: Eukaryota > Metazoa > Arthropoda > Arachnida > Uropygi > Thelyphonidae > Mastigoproctus > Mastigoproctus giganteus. The sequence continues at coordinate 65,999,688 of NC_143576.1, read as the reverse complement.
GATGTTATGAGACTCGCATTATATCTGCTTTTTCAGCCTGTGATTCCGGAATGTCCAGGTATCCAACAGACTATTATTTTTTTCCTGTTTGTATGAAGCTGCGCTAAATTTATTTGAATTTGTTGTAAATAGGTGTGACTTGAAGGAAGTTTACACTGAAGAGCAGATACAGTGCTTAAGGAATCTGTGTAGATTATGGTTTCAGGTTATGAAGACTGCTTTACATATTTTAATGCCATGAGGATAGCATATTGCACTGCACCTGCACCTACTTTAGTGTCTGTCTTGGAGCCACCAGTGTAGATTTGAGTGTAACAAGAGAACTGAAAGAAGTAAACTGCATGGAATTTGCTTAATATTGCAATTTTGAAGGGTATGCTTTCCCCATTGTTGGAAATGTTTATCAATATGGTGGTGTAGCCATGCTTTCATCTGAAGTTATGTTATCCATATTTAGATCCCAAGATGTGTTTAAATTCTGTAACCTAATGCCACATGGTTTATTTTGCAAAGGTTTATTTTTATACAAATTATCCCATTTTGGTGTGAAAAGATATTGCCATATAGAATGATGTGGGAAATGTCTGATCTTAGCTGCACAGTTTGAGAGCAGAGCATGCCGATGAAGGAATAGAGGTGGTTCGTGTGCTGTTGTATAGAGACTCTGAACTGGTGATGTACGAAAAGCTCCTAGGACAATTCGGAGAACATTGTGATGTACAGGGTCAAGCCATTTTAATATGTCAGGCTGAGGTATATACAGGAGACCCATAGTCTAGTCTCGATCTAATTAGTGAACGGTATAAGTGTAGCAGCATGTACCGATCTGCACACCATGGCATAGAGTAATTGTCCTAAGTAGATTCAGCTTCCTTACACAGGTTATGAGGATATGCACAATATGCTCTAAAAAACTTAATTTTTTATCCAGAATTACTCCAAGAAATCTAATACTCTGTTGATAAGTAACTGGATAAGAATCGAGTTGTAAGTCTGGATTGGGTTGTAAATTCCGTTTACGGCAAAAGTGTATTGCTGTTGTTTTTGCTTTGAGAATTGATAACCATTATTTTTTGCCCACTGAACAAGCCGGTTAATTGTGCCTTGAAGATGTCTTTCAATTACACAATATTTTGAGAGCGACATAGGAGTGCCAGATTGTCAGCGTATAGCTATGTTTTCACTGTGTCAGGAATGCATGTGGTAATAGAATTAATCCTGATGGAGAAGAGTGTGGCACTAAGCACAGAACCTTAAGGGAACCCTTCTTCTTACTCAAATGTTTGTGAGAGAGCAGAGTGAATATGCACTTGAAAGAACCTATTGCTCAAAAAGTTCTGGATAAATTTCGGAAGATGACCTCAAAGATTGGATTCAAAGAAATCGTGAAGAATCCCATATTGCCAGGTTGAGTTAAGAGCTTTTTCAATGTCAAGACATATCATCACTATGTGTTCATTCCTGAGAAATGCATTTCAAATGTTTCCTTCAGCTTTCACAATGAGGTCAAGTGTTGATCTACTTTTCGAAAGCCATACTGATTTTGACTTAGGATATTTCCCATCTCTAGGAACCATGTCAAACTGGCATTAATCATTTTTTCTAATGTCTTTCCTAAACAGCTTGTTAAAGCAAAAGGTCGGTAAGTTGTGGGATCAGAATGGTCCTATCCTGGTTTTGGAAAAGCTAGTACAATGGAATGACACCAGCTAATAGGGTAGTAATCCTCAAGAAAGATTCTATTATATAGTTTTCGAACAGCAGACTGGGACTCTTCACTCAAATGACTTAACATGGCATAATAGATTCCATCAGGGCCAACAGCACAGTTTTTTTGGATTGTAAAAGTGCAGTGTTTAATTCTGTCATGGTAAGGGGTACATTATATGGAAGCTGGCGTGTAGTATTGAAATCTAGATTATATTTTTCTGCCTGTACTTTGTGACTGAAAGGTTGGATCATTTGCAATTGCAGGTGAGATTGTTTCAAACTTTTCATCTAATGAATTAGCAATTTCGAGAGGATTACAGATTTCTTTCACATTTAGAAGTAGAATTGGAGTGGTTATAGGTGGGTATTTTCCATTAATTTTTCTCATTTTATTCCAAACTGTTTTGATGTCTGTTTGATGTTTATAGTGGAGGCATATCAGGACCATGTCTCTTTTTTGCTTATACGTTGTACATGATGAGCTTTAGCACTTGCTCTTTTAAACTGTATCAGGTTAGTTGTGGTTGGGTTTTTACAAAACAGATTCCCATATTTATTCTTCTCTTTTTTGGCATCTTCACAGGCTTCATTCCACCATATTTTTGGGTGCGAGAGAGCTTTGATATATGATTTGGGTATGGCAGTTTCTGCAGCTGCCGTTATTTTCTGAGTGATGTAAACTACTGTAGAGTCAATGGTGAGAGACTCAATGGTTTGAATAACTAAATGTGCGAGTTTTTGATATTTCATGAAGTTAGCCTTCTCAAACTTCCAGACTGTTTTTATTTCAGTTTGAGGTGGAGAGTCAGTCGAAAGTGTGCATAATACTGGAAAGTGGTCACTGTTACATAAGTTGTCAGTAACTCTCCAATCAATAAGTGGAAACAAGTTTGGCGAGCATTTTGAAAGGTCAATTACAGAAGTCAACCTTGAGGAGAAATGTATATATGACTGTCATCGTTAAACAATGGCAGTCATATATACGTTAAATTTTGCCTGTCAAGAGTTTTTTCAATCAAATGACCTCTCTTATCAAGATGTAAAGAACCCCATAAAGGGAGATGCTCATTCCAGTCACCCAAGATACAAAAAGGTGGTGGCAATTCAGTAACTAAATCATCAAAATCAGCAAAGTGCAGGAATGATTGGGCGAAAGGTATAAGGAAACAACTGTTATTGTTATTCCGACCCTAATTTGGGCAGCAGTTGCTTCTAAAGTTGTTTATAGAGGGATAGGTCTGAAAGGAGTTCTGGAGTTGGCTAGCAATGCTACCTCTTCCATGAGCTATATTAGAGTAGTTCCTATCTTTTCTAAGCATTATATGATGTTTTATGCTTATAGATATTGGAGGGGGTCAGATCTGTTTCCTGGAGGCAAAGAATAGCAGGCTTATATTCTGTAATAAGATCATAAACATTATCTAAGTTAGTTCGGAGTCCACAACAATTCCACTGTATGATTCTATGCATTAGTGAAAGTAGTGTAGCCAGGAATTTTTGTCAGCAAGTATATTCACAAAAAGGGGCCAATTGTCTAATGCTAAAAAGCATCGCAATACCAGATTTTGGCATCGGGGGTACAATGTATCTGCTAACCCTACCCAGGCTATGCCACTGATTATTGAGTATTATCAGGTGTCTCTGTTTGCTTACGGGATGCAGCTTGTTTATGCTGTCTATTCTTGTTTTTTCTTTTTTTGGGAATATTGCTCTATTGATGTCCATGTCTTCCTCTGTATGTATTTCCAGAAGTGTGTCATCTTCATGTGATTTTGTATCAATGTCCATGGTATCAGTTTGAGATTTTTGACTCTCCTGCTGACCGGGCTAGCCAGGTGGGTAAAGTGCCTGCCTGGCAACCCAAAGGTCGTGGGTTCAATCCCGCCTCAGGCTTGGATCAGAGTAAAATGCAAAGACTTTGGGAGGCGCATTATGGCCACAGAAGCCGATGCATCAACAACTAACAAAAAAAAAAAAAAAAAAGATGCTCTTCCTTCAGAACTTGTTTGCTTTATTGGGTGCTGTACAGAGGCTTTATCTGGTAGTATCGTCAATGGTGTGTTTACTGAAAGACTTTTTTGCTATATGCATAGAGTTTTTTTTCAGTGAGGAAAGGACTGATCTTGCCCAGTCAGATATTGACCTGCTTGGAGGAACTGAGCAATTGGCCTGTATTATTATAGAGTGCTGTTGCTTTTGCACAACTGAAGCATAGAAGATGATTTATGGACACTAAAAACTGTTTCTTTGTCTCATGGTATGGCACTTTGTTGAACACAAATTCAGAAATACTCTGTATTTCTGAATTTCCTTTTCTCTCTGCCATTGGGTGCACTCCTTTGAGTATGCCAAATGTGCCAAATGATTTCCTTGGTAATTTGGACAGCACTGCTTTCAGAAGTGCAGTCTGTGTGAATGTGCTCCTGATCCACAGGAGGTGCAAGTGACAACACCCCTGTAGACTGTTTGGGAGTGCCCAAATTTCTGGCACTTCAAGCTAATTTTACATCTCAAATATCCAGCTTTTGTGGTTAATGGCAGAGTTGGTGTATTGAATGTGAGAATGACTGTTCAAGTGGGAGTAAGTACTCCACTTGATTAATATCCTTTTTGCATGAATTACATTTTGATCATTGAATTCTTGAATGATCTCTTCCTCTGACATATTAAGATCCCACTCTGCTATTACTCCTTTGGCATGCAGGGTAACCTTTACAGGAATTCCACCAAACTTTGATATTCTAAGCAGTCTTTCTGAGTATATGTTCACTCATCTCAACTAGGTCTCCGGATTGGATTCTTCGGACCATTTTTGGAAGGCCAGCCACATTTTCAAAACATTTCTGAATTAAAAATGGGGATAGCTTACTTAGTGGGTTGTCTGTCAAGGAGTGCAGGATTAGAAAAAGAGGAGCAGGGTTCTCAGTTCCTTCTTTTTTTCTGCCTCTTTGCATTAGATGTATTTATATCATCCCTCTTCAATGGACCTGGATCAAGAGATCCATAATTGTTTCATCTGTTACTATCCATCATCTCTCCTTTTAGCCCTGGGAGAGTGAGTTTCTTCTCCCAGGTTACTGGCCCCACACGTGCAGGCAGGATTGGCACCACCAGCGACCAAGCGGTTGTAAAAGTTAGTAGTTTGTTAGTAATTCATATATATGCTAAATAAAGAAAGGTTGTTTTCCCTTCTGTGTTCTTACTTTAATACTTCAAGCACAGAACCTCTTGAAGTAAATAAACGAGAAAAAGACACTGGAAAAACAAAACTTTTTCTTTGGAAGGATCACTCATTAAATTACTGAGAAAAATCACTTGTCACTATTGCTGGAGGCCTGTTCACCACTGGCTGACAGTCAAAGTGAACACGGCATGTGACGGCTCATGACCACTCAATTAATAGCAGACTACATACAGGGCACACAGAAAAACATTTCTGAGCACACCATAATAGGCAACCTGTTCATGTGCCCATGCTGACCAACTATCATCAAACACCTTTGCCTACAGATTGCATGCGACACCATTCCTGGACATTGGATGACTGACTGGAAAAGAGTTCAATCAGCACATGTCAAATGTGTCTTTCTCTATTGTATCACCAATAATTAATCTTAAGGTTCTCCCCAAAGTTTTATGCATAATCAAAGTGCATAAAAAAGCACAATTAAAATAACAACAAAAGTAAGTATTGTTTTACTAATATATTTCTAATACAGATCATGTTTGCACAATTACACTCAGTTAAGAAACATGTTCATATACTTACTCCAAAAAAATAATAATAATAAACAAATAAAACGATTGGTTAATTCAAAATGATTTTGATGATCCTTTGGTATTTAATTATCCAAGCTGTTCTGCGCACGCACACACACACACACACACACACACACACACACACACACACACACACACACACACACACACACACAATAAATTTTCCTACTTTGTGAATCCCTTTTGCATGGGCATCACCCATGAAAGGGATTCACAAATCCCTTTTTTGCTGGTGATGAAACTTACAATTTCATCACCAGCAACCTTGCACACAGGTTTGAACTTAGAAAGTTTGTACCACGGGCTTCAATTTCAACCTTGCTTTAAGTTTTATGAATATGCAGCCAGAATACACGTAAAACTTCTGAATACACGTAAAACAAATTAATATGACGTTATAAACAAGTTAGGTCACAGAACGAAAGAAAAAGGCACTAAATTTAACACAATCTGAAGTCAAATTAAAATTCTGCAATGTAATTTCAGTATCACCAACATTGACAAAGCAGAAAATAACTATAATTTTCAAGGTGAAGTAATTAATTACCAGCCTGTAAGCTTGACTTTGAATTCTGTTCAGGAAAAAAAAATAATGGAGTCACTGATTAAAGAAACAATTCAGGACCAACCAGACAGGAATGCAGTTATACAGCAATCAGAGCATGGCTATGTTTGGGGGGGGGGGTATCTGTCTGACCAATCATATTTGGATACTATGATGTAACAAAGGAAATGGATGCAAAAAATAATTCTCACATCACATACTTTAATTTCAGAAAAGCTATGGGTACTATTCCACATGAAAGACTGAAGTATGAATTTGAGCAGTGTGGAAATAATGGCAAGCTACTGCAGTGGATATAAAGGAGTAGTTGAGTGGGAATAAAAATAAAAAAAGAGAGGTTATCAATCGCCAATGCTCTTCTTAGACTAATGTTATTGGTCTAAACCCTGGAGAACTAATGTTCCTTGTAGTTCAGTGCAAAGCCCGTTGTTGTTTTCAATATTCATTAATCTTGCTGAAGAAGGCATAACAGGCTTTATATATAATTTTCCAGATGATACGAAACTTGGTAGGGTGGTTGACGACAGTAATCAGAGTATGCTATTGCAGCAAGTTGTAGGAAAATAGGCAGATGGGCTGTGATGTGGAAAATGAAGTTTAACATTGACAAATTCAAGGTACTGCATAAGAGTGCAGTAATCCTAGAATAATATATCAATTATGTGGTATCAACACCAAGGGATGGTGGAGAAAGAAAAAAAACTGGGGATAACTGTACAGTTAGCCATAAAGTTCTCTGAGCAGTGCCCAATGGGTTGACAGGACAGCTCATGAGGTACTGTCAATGATACAGAAATTTTGCCATCAGAAGTAAGGTAATTATCCCATTATATAAGGCAACAGTTAGGCATATCTTGAGAACTGCAAACAGGTCTAGCAGCCCCATTTCTGTTGCAAAGGGAATAGGGAACAGCAACAGAATTAGTGAGAAGGAACAAAAGAGTACTCATATCAAAAAGGGCTCCAGTTCTATTACAGCATCTGGAAATCAGGCATCTGCAAGGAGATCTGATTGAGGCATTTAAAGCTCTCAATGGATTGAGTAAGCTAAATATCAATGGCATCCTTACTCTTGCTCAGACAGCATACAAAAGGGGAGTATAAATTTAAATTGAGAAAGAATGGTTGTAGATGTGCATAAATTTGCTTTAAGCCAGCAAGTAGTTGATTGCTGGAACAAACTCCATCTGGTGGTGTGGAAATGGGTAGTTTTAAATAAATTTAAGAATGAATTAGACAAATTATTGGAGAAATTAGACAAGTGAAATGGGTGACATGGTTTTTTTTTTTTTTTTTTGCTGATGTTGTATAAGCTTGTTTCCTTGAATTATTTGCTAACACTAACAATCAATATGCAGGAATCTAACACTAACAATCAATATGCAGGAATAAAGGAAAAGGGCATTAAATTTAACACACTCAAAAATTTTTAACACATTTTAAAGACCCAAAATGTAATTTCTATTACCAACATTGAAAGCAGCAAACTTTGCCACCTTTTCAAAATTCCTGTTTTATTACACTTGTCGAAGATATTAACCACATTGATATATACACGAAAGTTTCAAAGTTCATAAATAGTATTTTAAAAAAACAATAGCCATATAAAAAAAAATAAGACAAAAAATTGATAATTCAAATTTTTCTTTCCAATATATGATTGCAAAATTCCATAAATAATAACTAGATTTTGTTTCATTATGAGCAGTAAAAAAAAAGTGGCAGCTACAACTTAGCAAAACAATTTATCATTATTCTTATCATGTTTTAAATAAACTAAAAAATTTGTGGATAAATAATATTGTCTTGTTACCTCAATTCCAGATGCAAAGCTTAAACAAGTCCTGGCAGAAATATATACAGAATGCAGAAATGTCAAAGTGACCAATAAAATCATGTGGAATTTCTTCTGTGAGTTATGAATTTTTAATAATTATACAGAAACCAGAGGAGGGTTATATAACGATTTATGACGGCAGAGGCAATTCCTGTGCCTAAGAATTGCTTCTGCAATCTAAACCTTTTCCAATATCATTGTGAATTAGTTTAGAACTCAAAATGATGTTGATTTAACCGAATTTTGTTTTGGCAATGACCTAGCCATGTTAACATACAATACGAACACCTTAATTTCCTGGGCATAAAAATCGCACAAAAAAGATGATAAATTCAGAGATGATAATTACAAGATAAAAGAAACACTCATTTTTTCATAATGCATTTGATATAAGAAATCTTTGACAAATGATGCAAAGAAAAGCAGCAAAGACTTCTTTAGTTATGTAAACATTAGAAGGAAGGAGATGAACCACATTAGTCTGCTTAATATCAATGCTTAATAAGTATTTTGCATCTACATTCACACGAGGAATACTTTAGGGAAGATGCCAGAAGTTTGTAAAACTATAACAGAGAGCTAAATGATTTTGTAATAACTGAGAGGAAAGTGGAAGAGAAACTGTTGAAGTAAAACATAAAAAATGCATTTGGGCTGGATGGAATCTATCCAATTATATTAAGGAAGGCAGCTAAGGAAATAATCAAACCATTAGCTATAATTATGAGAGCATCTCTGAAATCAGAGGAAGTCCCCACAGACTGGAGATGTGCAAATGTATCCCCAATCCACAAAGGGGGATCAAAGGGTGATGCATGCAATTGCAGACCTGTTAGCTTAACTTCTGTTGCAGGGAAAATAATGGAGTCACTGGTTAAAAGAGTAATGCAGGACCATCTAGACAGGAGTGCAGTTATACCTCAGACACAACATGGGTTTGTTAAGAGGAAATACTGTCTAACCAGTCTGATGATGCAGCCACAAAGGAATTGGATACAAAAAATAAATTTGATATCATATACTGTACTTGGATTTCAGGAAAGCCTTTAGTATTGTTTCAAATAAAAGACTGCTGTACAAATCAGACAAGTGTGGCATTAAGGGAAAGTTACTGCTGTGGATAAAGGGATGGTTGAGAGTTGTAGAAGACAGAGAATGGTTATCAATGGAAATTGCTCGTTGTGGACTAATGTTATTAGTGGAGTCCCAAAGGGTTCCGTGCTGGGCTCATTGTTCTTGTCTATATTTATTAATAATATTGATGGAGGCATATAAGGCATAATGTAGGAGGTTCCAGATGATACAAAGGTTGGCAAGATGGTTAATGACAGTAATGACTGTATGCTACTGCAACAAGACCTAGAAAAATTAGGTGGATGAGCTGAGAATTTAAGTTTAAAAATTTAAATTTAGCATTGACAAAAAAAGTTGGTAATTTACTCTGGGGTTACTGCATATGGGTAGCAGTAACCCTCAGAGTAATGTACCAACTGTGGTACTACACTCAGGGTAGTGGAAAATCAAAAAGACCCGGGGATAACTGTGCAGTCATATATGAAGTTCTCTGAGCAGTGCAGAGAAGTTGCCAGGACAGCTCATGGAGTTTTCTCAATGATATACAGAAATTTTTCTAGCAAGTACAGTCGATTCCGGTTATTTGGGACACATCAGGACTAGAACATTTTGGCCCAATTAAACGTCGGCCCAAATTATCCGAAGTTTCACATAAAAAAGTTAAAAATACAATGGACCCCCACTTTACAATTGGTTCACTGTACAATCAAATCATTTATGATGGAGTCACCACAGTAAAGTACCATTCACTATACAATGGGTAGTAAGCGCCGGTCATTGTGATCACGATTTGTGAATTGAATTTTAATTCTATTAAACAGTGATTCTAATTAACGAAAATAGGAGGAATATTATCCATAGGCTATAAAAGTCAAGATATATTAAGCACAATTAAAAAATGATATGTGAAAATCGAAAGAATATATGCGATAATCGGAATAATTAATACTTACTGTAATATGTACATACTAACTATAGTTGACATTTCTGTTCACTGACATTTGTAGGTGGGGGTTAAAATTTAAAACAATAAAAAGTTAAGCAATCAATAACAAAGAAAATGGCACACACAAATTGCAAGTAACACGATACGCGCAAGTAAGAACGGAGTAACAAGTTACGAAGTTTTAAAAATAGGAATGAAGAGAAGACTCTGAAAATTAATTTTTTTATATGATTGAAGATTCCATGGAAGTGTAAACACATTTCACCACAATAACTCACAGAATTCCAGCTATCAGTATTATTGTAAATTCAATAAGATCGAGTTTACTATCCGTTTATTGCACTAACAGAAAAGCCCAATAAACAGGTGACTGGTAATTGTTTTTATTGTCTTACGGTTGTGACCTCCAGAAATCCATCCGAACCACGTGGTATGATCGGAGACAATTGTAGGGTAATCTCCAGTGCTGTGGTTTCCTGCCCCAATTAAATGGCATGTTGTCCCAATTAAGTAAAGTAAAACCCTGGCTATTTTCTTGATTGGGTTCTGTTTTTTAAGATTTGCCCCAAATAAACAGCTACCTCGATTAACCGGTGTCCCAAATAACCGGAATCCACTGTATAAGGAGGTGATTATTCTATTGTATAAGGCAACAATAAGGGCACATCTTGAGTACTGCATACAGGTCTGGAGGCCTCATTTTAGGAAAGATACAAAGCTGACGGAACAGGTGCAGAAAAGGGCAATGAGATATATGAGTGGAACAAAGGGGTCCTCTCACCGAGAAAGGCTTCATTTCTGCAAATTGCAGTGTCTGGAGACTAATCCCATGCCATGTGATCTGAGTGAGTTGTATGACACCTTCAATAGTTTGAGCATGAGCATGATCAATGCCAATAGGATTCTTTCTCTCGCTCAGCCTAGGTATATGATGGGACATAAATTCAATTTGAGGAAGGATGGTTGCAGAATAGATATCTAGCAGTTTGCCATTAGCCAGTGGTTGGTTGATTGTTGGAACAAACTTCTATCTGTTGTTGTGGAAGTGGATAGGTTACATAAATACAAGGAAAAACCAGACAAACTATTGGAGGGAATGGATAGGTGAAATGGGTAGGAAGTGTTTTTTCTTTTTTTCTTTCTTTCCTGCATTATTTGACACTATAACATGCCTGGATTTACAGTAATTGCACAATACTAATGAATGCATTAAAAGAACTTTATCAAAAATTAGTAAACAACCAAATTCCTCAAAATTTTATTTATTTATTTTTCTTTAATTTATTTGTTAAATGTTTAAATTATATTTGTTTACACAAATGTTTACATAAATATAATTTAAACATTTATTCTCAGTACTGTAATGTTAAATAACTAAGTACTCCTGCTATCAGTATATCCAAAATCTGCAATTACATAATATAACTGGTTTGGCACTGATTCAACTGTGTTGACCTTTTCAGGTTGTAGTGTGAACTGAAAACATCCTCCACAGAAAGCAATATTTTCAATTTTTAATTCCTCTCACCAAGCATTTCTTTTAATTTCATTATCATTCTTCACACTGTTTAGCATTCATTATTAATTAATTTATTTCTTTTTTCTGGATTTGTGTCAGTGTGTAATTGTAAGTCTATCTATGTTATATATATCTAATTTAATCATGGGCCTTTTATAAAAATTTAATTAACTAGACCTATAACCTATTATACTGTTGTAGTCAGCACTAACATGCTTGGTCTTATTTCTGATGTATTTGTGACCCATCTGGAAGCTATAATTGGTTTTCACTACCTTAGTTACTGCTATTCAATTCAATTCAGTTACACAAAAAATTAAAACAGAAATAAGATATTAATTAGCATTCAATAAATTACCATTCTAACCATGCATTTAATTTTCTAGCCATTAAAATACTTTCATAAACCAAGCCCATGCTTGGTTTGTGTAAGCAAAGTATTTTGATGGCTAGAAAATGGCCTTTTGAAAAGATAGTATGTGCCATGGTTCATGATTATTTTATTTTACTTTTATTTCACCTTAATTTAGTTTTTATTTTATATTGTTTTCTTTTATATCAGTTGGCACAATCCGTAAAAATACATATATATTATAACCCTTTGAGAATTGGAATGGTGTAAGTCAAATTTACTTTCTTTTGAGTATTCTAGTATTTTTAGTACCCGATCAGGAAAATTAAGAAACATGATGAAATATTTTAATAACTATCATTGTTATAGAAACTAAGTCAAAATATCATGGAAGATTCCTAAAATTAAAACGTTGACAAAACAGGTTTTCTGAATGGCACAAATGACTTGCACCGTTCTCATATTTAAAGTCATTTATTAAACTTAAATATGTTAGTGGGGTAAATCACGAATGAATTTTCTTCATTCATTTATGAATGAAGAAAATATAACACTTTATATTTTCTTCATGAAATAAGAATACAAGAAAAGAAATCAGAAAATATTGAAACTTTTATAATGAAAAAAATCATGGAAAAATATTTCTGAATTAAAAAAAAAAAAAGGAAAACACAACATAACTAATTCCGTCTAATTAATTTTAAATTTCTTTTGCTTTTTCGTAAGTCTATAAGTTCCTCATTGTTTGTTCCTCAGTTGGTTTAGCACAAAGGAGGGATAAATGGCAATTATATTCTTTTTCTTCGATTTCGTGACTGGTTATATTATACATAAAATTATACATAATAATATTATACATAATTATACATTATGTATAATTTTATGTATAAAATTATACATAAAAAGTTTCTGTCCATGGATTTCTCTTTGGATTGTCTGCTGGACATCAACTGATTATGACTGCTTCAAGATAAACACTGTTGCAGACTTTCCCCTCCATAGAAGCATTGAGTCAAAGTTTTGTTTATAACAATGGCACGGCACTGCTGTTTAGCTATAATTGGCTATAATTTCTTGTTTGTGATAAATGACAACAATTTTAACTAGCTTTCAAATTCAAAAGCTAATAAAATTTGGCTTTTAGATTCAAAATCTAAAAATTCCAAAAAATCTGAAAGGGTCTTCTTGTACAGAATTAGAAAAGACTTTTTTTTTTTTTTTTTTTTTTTTTTTTTTTTCATAACAAAACTTGGATTTGTAACCAGTTTACTGGAATATTTTTCAGATTATTTTATTTTTTTCTCTAGTGATACTCTTTTCTAAGTGTCAAAAAAAAAAAAAAAAAACCTTTTCAGACCACATTTTCTATTTTTAATACTTTTTTGTTCATAGATAATAATAATAAAACTACACTTGAAGTAATAGAAAAAGTTACCAACCTCAAGGTTATCAAAAAATATTCCCTTAGTAGTAATTTAAACATGATGTAAGCTGGTTTCCTAAGCTTTAAAATTGCCTCAGGAAAATAATAATTACAGTAACATGTAAATGTAATTTCCTTACACTATAAGAACTACAGTTTTCATGATGTAATGACAACTTTATACTGACTTACCATTCTTTCCAAACAGTTTTTTCTAATTTTTGTTCAGTATCATAATGATGTATTGCTCCCTATGATCAATCGTGGAACTAATGACTTAATTCTTTTTCAAAATAAAAGGAAGTAAGGATAAAGAACCTGCATTTGGGTGTAAGTATTAAAAAAAAAAAATGTCTTACACTACTCTGATTCCCACTGGCTCTCTCTCTCTCTTTCTCTCTCTTTCTCTCTCTCACACACATCTGCCAACTTTTTAACTTTTCAAGACTGGATAAATGTAAGCAGGAGATTTTTTTGGGGAAAAAAAAAAAAAAACATCAAGAGATTTTCAGAAACAGCAGATTTTTTGAAATCCAGATTTTGGCCTCGAAACTAAAATTCACTGCTGACAGCATATGCATTTTATTTAAAACAACAACAACAACAAACATTACTCAGTATAGTATGCTTTCAAAAATTATACATAAAAAGTTTCTGTCCATGGATTTCTCTTTGGATTGTCTGCTGGACATCAACTGATTATGACTGCTTCAAGATAAACACTGTTGCAGACTTTCCCCTCCATAGAAGCATTGAGTCAAAGTTTTGTTTATAACAATGGCACGGCACTGCTGTTTAGACTTAGAAGTCATTTTCCTTTTGGCAACTCACTAAAAAGAGAAGAGCTGAAGCGCTCTTTTGTTTATTTCACCTGGCTGAATATCTTCCAACTTGTTCTCTGAGTAGCACTAATGAATGACAAACTGGTTCTTTAAATAGGATTACATTTAAGCTGAATGATATTTAACTTAATGCCTCCAAAAACTCAGTTGACAAGTTTCTATCTGTGAATTTTTATTTGGAGCTAGCAGGCTTTTGACTGCCACAACAAAACACACTTTAATCTTCGAAACTCACAACAGAAAGCCAGCCAGTCCAGTCCAGTCTGAATGAGAGAAACTAAGTCTACAATTTAGCAATTTCATTATATAGTCATAGTTTTTCTTGTAGGTGTATTAAAGATTTGAAGCTGTAACACTTTGTTGGATCATATCAGCACATAAATCACCTCAACAGCACAATGTTGGTAGAACTGAACTAATATATATACATATATTTCTTTTTATCTTTTTTTTTTATCAAACTGTTTTGACTTTCATGATACACTGTCCCTATAATCACCTCTCAATGGTCTTTAATAATAGCAACCAACAAGGAAGGTGGCCTTCACTAATTTACTTGATGTAGATCTAATTAGGGATCTATATAAGTGGAGCAGGGTATAACAATCTGCACCCCAAGATGTACTGGAGATGACCCAGAGTATATTCATTTTCTTTGTGAAAGTGGTTTTTAGATATTTGATGTGCTCCTGGAAGTTGAGCTTCTTATCAAAAATTAGCCCTAGGAGGTGAATACTGTTCATGATTGGTAGAGGATGATTGGCCAAGTGCAACTCAGATTCAGGAAGCATTCTGTGCTTGGTGCAGAAATGTAGGGCTGTAGATTTGTCGCTTGACAGTTTGTATACATTTTGTGCCATCCACAATTCAATGTTATTAATGGATATTTGTAGATGCCCCTCAATACAGTTCATATTCTGGGAATGGCAGGATATGGTAAGATCATCTGCATAGAGATACGAGTCAACGGTGTTTGGAATGCTATTTGTGATATTGTTTATTCGTATTGTACATATTTGTTATTTCGTTTTTAGGAGCATTAGCAACTAAGGCCAAATTGCTCTGGGGATATACGGTGGGCATTCCTTGACCTTTCCACATCCTCTGTATTTGGTAGTCATGGGCTCAAACCCCAGTCTAATCAAGAAGTGTGCGCTACGCACTGCTGCTCCTGTCTACGGAGGTGCCTCGTATTGTAGAGTGGCACTGAGAACAGAGCCTTGTGGGACTCCGTCAATTTATGTTTGAGTTAGAACATGCCAGTACCTAACTTGAAAGGATCTGTGTTGAAGGAAGCTTTGAATAAAATATGGTAAATGGCCTCTCATATGAATAGAATGGAGATATCTTAGGATGCCATAGCGCAATGTGGTATCAAAAGTTTTCTCTTTATTAAGGCATATCATGACGAGGTGTTGATTTCCGACGAATACATTCCTTATTTGATTCTGCTTTTGTCACAAGGTCTAGGGAAGATCTATTCTTTCAAAAGCCAAACTGATTATTACTGATTATATTTTGGGATTCAAGGTACCAGGTGAGTTGATGGTGAACCATTTTCTCCAAAGTCTTACTCAAGCAGCTGGTTATAGAAATTGGTCTATAGATGTGAGCAATCGAATAATCTTTTCCAGGAAGTGGAGAATATATGTTCTGAGAATATCCAATTGTAAATGTTTAGCAATGATGATAGTGATTTCTGATTGAGATACTGAAATATAATATTGTAAATTCTGTCAGGGCCAGGAGTGCTATTTCTTGAGGTATATACAGGGTGTCTCTGTGTTGAATGCCGTCCAGAATAATCCTACTACCAGCACACATGCCATTGCCTCTGCCTTAGGAGTGTCTCGTTGCAGTGTACAGCATGTCTAGCACGACGATTCCTTATACCCCTTTCATCTCCAAAGGGTTCAGTTACTGCTCCCCCAAGATCATCCTGCACGTGTGGCTTTTGCGCAGTGGTTTCTCCAAGAAAGTGTTCAAGACTTGAATTTTCCGGCCTGTGTTTTGGTCACAGATGAGGCTAATTTCACTCAGGAAGGCTTATCCAATTGGCATAATGCTCATGTGTGGACTCACGACAACCCACACGGTGTGTGTCCCCATGCGGCACAACACCGTTTCGCAATAAATGTGTGGGCAGGTATGGTCGGTGACTGCTTAGTCGGCCCATACCTGTTACCACCCCCGCATGAACTCCGCTAAATATTGGAATCTTTCTTGAACAAGTTCTACCAGGGTTACTTGACAATGTTCCAGCAAATGTGAGACGCAACATTTGGTTTCAACATGATGGGGCGCCTGCCCATTATGGAAGGTGTGTTCGTTACCATTTGAACAGGCGTTTTGGGCGTTGATGGATTGGTCATGGCGGACCCGTTGCCTGGCCCCTACGCTCACTTGATTCATTGAGCCTTGATTTCTTTCTGTGGTGGGCCCTCAAATCTATCATGTATGAATTGCCTGTGGAGACGGAAATGGATCTCGTGGCGAGATTCGTCTGCACTGCTGCTACTGTCAAAGAAACTCCAGGTGTGTTCGACCGTGCCTGCCAATCCATGCTGCGTCAGTGTCACGCATGCATCGTGTCTCAAGGTGGAAACTTCGAGCATCTGTTGTAACATCATGAAATGCATCCATTTCGTACTCCATTGTTAATATTATGTCAAATAAATGTTTGCCACTTTGTCATTTCTGCTTCTTGTGCCTCTGCTACTACTTTCCTGTGATGTTTCCGGTTATGGGTTCCTATGCGATTCACATTCCTTTAGATTTTACCTACCTCCCCTAAATGTTTGTACCAATATTTTTGAGACACCCTGTATAGATTCTTTCAGTTCAGATATTGTGAGTGGTTGGTTATAGGGTAAAGGACATGTAACTTTGAAGTTCAGTTTCCTTTTCTCAGTTTTAGTTTTAATTTTTTGAAAAGACAGTTGATATTATTATTATTATTATTAGCCATATGGTGCAAGGAAGCCTGAGGCTTATGCTGAACCAGCCAAAAAAAGAAAAAAATTTTGAATTATCCCGAGCGCGAGCGAGAGAGAGAGAGAGAAGTAGAAGGGAATCACAAAGAAAAAGAAAAATGATGATATCCAGCTCAGGACCCTGGGTGTGCTAAGCCCATGCTCACTAGAGTTGAGGCAGCCAATTCAGAGAACACAGTTCAACACAGTATTGGCAATCTCTCCATCCCAATTAATAATAGGAGAAGGTAACATATGATATTTACCTTCTTTATTTTTTCTCAGATTATTCAAGTCGCAGTATCTTTGTTGACTGAGGAGGCAAATTTTATCCATGAGTCTTTTTTTGGCATTCATCTGGATGTAACGAGCTTTGGCTCTCAGTCTCTTGAAGTTAATAAGGTTGGTAGTGGTGGTGGGATGTTTTCAGAAGGTGTTCCATGCTGCCTTTTTTTCTCTTTTCGCTTTGCTACAATCACCATTCCACCAGTGATTGGTATGCCAATGTTTTTCTTATTTGAGACTGTGGGATGGCAGCTGTTGCAGCTGTTAGTATCTCCATTGTGATATGATTAGTGACACTGTCAATAGCAGAAGACTCAATGATTTCATCATCAAAATATACATGACTGGTAAATTTTGCCCAGTCTGCTTTGGAAAATTTCCATTCTGTTTTTATTTCTGCTTTTTTGGAATGGGAGGATTGAATAATACAGATTAGTGGAAAGTGGTTGATGTTTAGAGGATTGTCATGTACTGCCCACTCTATAGTTGGGAAGTGGATCGGAGAGCAGATTGAGAGATCTATTGCAGTGGTTGACCTAGTAGGAAAATGGATGTAAGTGGGTAAGCCAGTATTCAATAGTGTCAAATTCTCTCTGTCAAGTAACATGTCAATAAGCTCACCACGTCTGTCTGAGTGCAGAGAATCCCATAATGGATGATGTCCATTAAAATCTCCTAACAGACAAATAGGAGGCGGTAACTGAGAAATAAGATTTCCCAGTTGCTGAATTATACATGATTGGTTCGGCAGAAGATAAATTGAGACCAGTGTCAGAGTGATACCAATTACTATACGTTTGGCAACAGCTTCCAATTGTGATTACAATGGAATTTGTCTAGAGGGGACTCTTGAGTCCAGCTACTCCTCCATGGGGATTGTTAGTATCAGATCGATCTTGTCTGAAGATAGTATACTTTTGACAGTTGTTAGTTATATGGTTTTTAGGAGCATTAGCAACTAAGGCCATATTGCTCCGGGGATATGCGGTGGTCATTCCCTGACCGTTCCACATCCTCTGTATTTAGTGGTCACAGGCTTGAACCGCGGTCTAATCAAGAAGCGTGTGCTACGCACTGCTGCTCCTGCCCACCTGGCTATGGAGGTGCCGTACTTTTGACAGAAATGGACATTTGTAAGCATATGGCAGCAGGATTGTAGTGGTGAATTAATTTGTAGATATCAATATTGCTGTGAAGACCTCTGCAATTCCATTGTATGATTAGTTCCATTATTTGGTTTTGTGAGCAGAAGATGAGTCTGTCTGCTTTTTGTAAGTAATTTGTTTCTATCTGTTGAATTTTGATTTTTCTTTTCTTTTCGGGAAGAAGTAGGGTGTCCTGAGTCATTGCTTTCTTCCATATCATTATTTGCATGTATTTCATTCTTGGTTGGTTATATTATCTGTGTCCATGCTTGTGTCCTTGATAGGTGAGATTGCTTCATCTCAACAGGATCTGATTTTTGCAAATTCTCCACTGCTTGACAATGGGGAAGTCACTGGGATGGAACTGTCAGTGGTGTATTATTGCATTGGCCTTCTACCTTTGGTGGAGATGGATGCAGGACTGAGAGGACCGATTGAGCCCAGTCCGAGATCGATGTGTCTTGTGGGATGGGCACTTTTGTCTGACAATGCTACTGACTGGTGACTGTAAGTAGCAGAAGCATAGTACATTTTGGT
This sequence comes from Mastigoproctus giganteus, assembly GCF_048544385.1. Lineage (NCBI taxonomy): Eukaryota > Metazoa > Arthropoda > Arachnida > Uropygi > Thelyphonidae > Mastigoproctus > Mastigoproctus giganteus. The sequence goes on along the minus strand of NC_143576.1, from coordinate 65,980,701 downwards.
ATACTTAATTTTACTTGTTTTCTTGCCTCTTGGTAGGAAATGTCATTTTCAATTTTATATTTTTGAATTTTTTTCTCCCAACTTCCAGAGTTCACAAACTTTGGAGTATGCCGGATGGTTGCCCTTGCAATTAGGACACTGCGGAGTTGGTGCCTTGCATTCTGTTTGTGTATGAGTTTCACACACACAGTTTGCATATGTTGCATCTTCATGGTATGCTGTCTGGGAATGGTCAAATTTCTGGCATTTAAAACGTCTTAAGGGGTTCGGGATATATGGTCAAACGACAGTTTAAATATCCACCTTGATTAAAGCTGGTAGGTTTGGAGAACCGAAAGTTAAAATTATACTCCAGGTAGGGACTAAACTGTCATCTTTTTGCCTGAGCGAATTTTTGATCTTTGAGTTCCTGAACTATATATTTCATCTTCAGGAATGTCCAATAAATCTCATTCAGTGATCACTCCATTGGAAGAAATGAGTGTGGTATGTGGCGTGATTTGAATTGAGATTTCACTCAAGGATGTCAGCCTAAATAATAGTTCAGAGTGTTGAGAATTGCTGGTCTCTATCAGAAAATCTCCAGATTGGAATTGGAGATGTTTCACCATTTTTGGTGAAGCTGCAGCATGTTCAAGGGCAACCTTGAACATGCTGCAGGGGAGAGCTTCATTCTCTTCGAGAGAGCAAGAAGTCACAGTCAGTATCATGATTGCCACTTTATTGAGATCACTTTGGCTCTAAACTTGGAAATTCATTTGTTTCCATCTCTGTTCCTTTTAGCCCTGAGCATTGGTTCATCCCCAACGTTACATGGCCCTGCCACATGGAGGCAGGGGTGGTGCCACCAGTGACCAAGCAGTTGTTTAAGTTAGTAATAAATATAAAGACTAAGAAAAAAAAAAAAAAAAGGGTGGATTTCCTTATGGGTTTTTAATTTTGACCTCTAAAGCACAGAACCACTTCAAGTAAACAAAAGAATGGGCACACTAGAAAAGAAACAAAACTATATCACTTTAGAGAGCACTCTATATTCACAGGAATAAAATCTTGGCACTCAGTGCCTGCTGGAGAGACACTGACACTCAGCAGTTGATGCACTTGGTGTGAGATTCTAGTGAGTGAGTGAGTGAGTGAGTGAGTAAGAGAGAGAGAGTGAGAGTGAGAGTGAGAGAGAGAGAGAGAGAAGTAAATGCTTCTAATTTGCAGTTATTGTTATTTTTAGTTAGGAGCATTAGCGACTAAGTAAGTCCATATTGCTCCGGGGATATGCGGTGGTCATTCTCTGACCTTTCCGCATCCTCCGTATTTGGTGGTCACGGGCTTGCTTTTTTTTTTTTTTTGGTAGTTGTTGGCGCATCGGCTTCTGTGGCCATAATGCACCTCCCAAGGTTTTTGTAGTACTTTGATCCAAGCGCGATGCCAAGCAGGCACTTTACCCACCCGGCTAGCCCGGTCGGCTTCACGGGCTTGAACCGCAGTCTAATCAAGAAGTGTGTGCTACGCACTGCTGCTCCTGCCCCCACCTGGCTACGGAGGTGCCATTTGCAGTCTGACAAGGATTATTCCTTCATGTTTATTTGAATACTTGACTTCCAGGTTTGAAGAATTTAAGTTGAAAAGCACAAAGAGAAATGGCAATATTCACTGCCATTTCTCTCTGCCATTTCTCTACAACAGTTTTCCGTATAATGAGCCATTAATTGGTGTATGGAACTCTGAAGGTTGAAATAATACTTACTGTATCCTTTGCTAAAACTGTGATTAGCCTACTCATTCCTTCTGATCTCTGTATGCTGAGAATACAGCAAAATCTAACACTTTGGTTTCTGCTGGAAAATTTCTTTGTTCTGAGTGTGTGATCTGAACTCACTATGAATGAGTACTATGAATCCCTTTTTGTAGAGCACAGATTATAAAGAGAGAGAGTCAGTCTGTGCATATAAGACTAAGTGGTAAATAAAGATTCAAGCTATAATTTGTTTATGGCTATCTATATTACATGGGACCAAAATATAAATGGTACTGTATACTTAGAATTGCTGAGAAAAGGCAGAGCCTCCAAAACTAATTTCAACTGAAATTAGTTTTGGAGCCATATGTGTATATTTGAGTGTAGTGAGAAAACTAAGCTACATAACTGTTGAATCTTTTGCTGAAGGAAGGAAAGTGTTTTCTCTCCAGATTTAGAAGTGTACGTCGCAAGAGAAGATTTATGCTCCAAGGCAGCCCTGGAGTGGTAGGGAAAGAGTTAGTCTGTTAAAAACCAGACGTCAAAGAGAAACAGGTTCTTGAAGGATGTATACATGCTGGCCAACTGATTGTTGGGCAATTTCTGTACTGGCTTTCTGTTTTGGCATATATAATACACTGAGTGGACAAAAATCATGGGATACCTACCTAGTAACAGGTAGACCCAGCCTTTGCCCGGATAAGGACAGTCACATGGCTAGGCATTGAGTCCACAAAGGAATGCAAATGGTCTGCAAGGATGGACATCCAGACCACTACCGAAGTCCACCTGCCTGAACAGTTACTTGTTGACATGACAGATGCATAGCTTCACGCGGCTTTCACCAGATATGCACTCTCCTGTCTGCTCGAAATAACTGAAAACGGGACTCATTGGACGAGGAGACCCATCGGCAATCATTCAAGGTCGAGTGCCGATGTTCTTCTGCCCAGTTGAAGTGTAGAGTCCCGTGTTGTGGTGTTAGCAATGGGATGTGGGTGGCGGCTCCCATAACCTATTGTGGTTAATGATCACCTGATGGTCTTGGTGGAGACATTTCTGGCACCTCCCTCGTTGAAGTCGCAGTGATTTGTGCCACTGTCACTCTCTGGTTGGCTGAAACAATGCGAGACAGACTTCTACGGCGAAGTTCATCCACCACCTATCTCAGCCCACAGCACTGTCCACAATAAGATGTTATGCCGTAATTCTGGATATGCTGTATTCCTGATACACTCTTGATACTGTTGAACAGGGATAGTGCAATTTCTGTACCACCTCCGCAATAGAGTGACCCATGCGGTGAGCACCCACTATCATCCCTCTTTCAAAGTCGGTTGGACTTGCGACGTTTATCCATACTGATATCGAATTACCGTCTACGTGAATGCAGTCATGAAGGGTACCCATATACCTGCCAAGTGGTGGGTTTTTCCACTAGCAAGAGGGGTCACAGCATCACACTGCCAGGAACAAGGCAATGCAACGTTTCAGTGTATATTGGGGGTGACTGTGTAAACATTTAATCTTGGCAACCTAGTTTAGTACTAATGACCCTCTCCCCTCTCTCTCTCTCTCTCTCTCTCTCTCTCTCTCTCTCTCTCTCTCTCTCTCTCAAGATGAAATGTGGTTTTGTGGGCCTCTGCATAAAAGACTCTGGACTGGTGAAGTATGGAATGCTCCTTGGACATTACAATATATAATGCTCAAGCCATTTCAAGGTACTTCTCCACAAATATTGTAAAGTACTTCCACAATTGAGTCAAGATTTTACTAGGGCTTGATATAAGTACAGGAAAGTGAAGTGATGGTTCCTTAGAGGGGCTATCATTACACTCCTTAGCTTTTGAAGGAAATTTGTTCCGCGATATTTAATGTAGCCAAAAAAGGTAATTCTACTATCTAAGATGATACCAATGAATCTGATGCTTGATGCAATAGGAATTGCCTGCTAACCCAGATGCCAGTCTGACTGTAGATGAAGAGATTTGGAAAATAATATTTTGGGTCCA